>NC_079418.1:27820809-27873309 GCF_026213295.1 Gadus chalcogrammus | reverse complement strand
AGTGAGCCTTTTGAGGAGAAGAAAATGATGTATCCCCCTGTTTATGTGTCTAGTTTTTTTAGGATCCACAATATTATCACGTATATAATAATTTATAAAATATACCACATTTGTAGTGTCGAGGGCTGTGTCCTGTTCATGAAATCATATCGACCTGGAAATACAGCAGAGGAAGGCGATAATGCATAGCTAAACAAAGTGCAACACAGTGTTTTTTGAGTTTTCACAGATATTGTTGAGCCACTCCTCTATAATATGAGTTCATGGTATCAGGGATAGCTGTCAGTCATCTGCAAACCTCACATTAACATTTGAGCTGCGTGTTTCCACACAGGCTTGGGTGAACTGAAAGTACATTAGGGGGCTGATCACGCAGCCCTGAGGGGCTCCGGTGCCGAGCGAGCAGTGCAGAGGCCATGACCCTACCTGGGGGTCCGCCTGAAAGCCTGTCCCAGGACCATGAGCTTTGGGGCAAGCTATCCAGGAATAGTATTAATATAAGGGGAGAATACAGGTCTCACACCAGCAGTTGCTTGTATTCTCCATCAAGCTCTGGTGTTATTCATAAACAATGAATAACCAAATTTCTATAATCACACGACCCCTACAATCAACCTGCAAAAATAACATTCCTCCACACACCACACACGTCTATTCATATTTGTATCTATTTATATTCAACCTCCTTCCTTTCTCTAATGCCTGCCTCTCCGAATGCCTCCAACCCCCTTCCCCCCCGCGCGCGCTCATCTCTCGCTTACTCTTGTGTTCTGCTGCCTCTCCACCTCTCTCTCTCTCTCTCTCCATCACTCCCTCCGAACCATCCTCTCCTCCCCCACCCCACCGCTGCTGCTCTGGCCCAGGGGTATGCTTGGTGCTGGGCTGCATGATCTTCCCGGACGGCTGGGATGCAGAGGTGATCCGGGACATGTGCGGCGAGCAGACCGGGAAGTACTCCCTGGGCGACTGCTCCGTGCGCTGGGCCTACATGCTGGCCATCATGGGCATCCTCAACGCCCTCTTCCTCTCATTTCTGGCCTTCGTTCTGGGCAACCGTCAGACCGACTTCTACCTAGACGACTTGCAGACGGACAATAAGGGTAAGAGACCGGTTTGACGTGGGCTAGGAATGTTTTGTGGGAGATCTTGTTATAGGTTTGGTATTCAATAGTTATGGAACTGTTTCATATTTTCATATATACAAGTTAAGATAGAGTTAACAGTTAAGCCACGGTGTCCTGGTGAATAATAATACTTTGCTACTTGTCGTACATGTGTGAAAACACAACATAACTGAACAAAATAATAAGGTGATGGTTGTCTTGTGGGCTGGCACCGAGCTTCAGAGACAGGATTCGTAGCCCTTGGCTGCATGGAGCTGGAGCGTTTGTTCTTCGTGAGAGGTTGGCTGACATCAATTGCACAATCTTTCTGACAGTTTTCAGCATGTTGCATCATGGTGGTAGAATCCCAGAGCTTGTGTAAAACAATAACAAGAATAAAGAAGAGAGAGAGTAAGTTATGTGACATAAGGTACGGCCACACTGAACACGTTACGCGGGTTAGAGGCGTTGAAAATCGGGTATTGGTTAAGGCGCGTAGATGCGTTACACGCGCTAAAGCAGCGCGTTAGGTGCGTTACTCAGTGTTCACAGTGAACGTAGAGAAGATCCCATTCAAAGTGAACGTAGAGAAGCGTATCGGGCGAATTTTTGAGTTTTGCTTTGCTTTGTCGCGCCACACTTTGGCCGTGCACAGGCGAGCGCGTTCACGAGGATTTGTGGCGCCACAAATTCGCTCGAGTTGAAATATTTCAACTTTGACGCGAATTTCTCGTGATGACAGCCAATCAGCGTTCAACAGCTGGCCACTGAGTGGCATGTGTCACGTAACAGCCAATCAGCGTTCAACCGTCAAACTCAGTGCAGTGCAGTCCGGGGTGAACTGCAGCATGGAGGAGAAAGTGATTGTTGCCGTTTGTGACTCCTGGAGCTCTACCTAAAATAGTATATATTATAATATAATTGTATATATAATATCACGGCCAAAAGCTCTGTGCGCCTCCGGGTGGCCGTAGCGCGGGGAGCTCTCATAGGGATTGGGCTTCTCGGGGTTTGTTTACCGGCATTGCTATGGTTTCCGGTCTTGTGTGTTCCAACGGTTTATTAGGTAGGCCTATCTAATAAATCTCTGTCTTATCAATACTTCATTCACTGCCTCTTCCGTGGTCATTACAATATTATGAATAGACTGCGTCGGGTCCTCCGACGTTTCTCCCTCTTCCCCAAAAGGTAAAGACATGCAATGGTGGTTATCTTGTTGTGGCGCGACAAATTCAACAAAACGTGAACAGCGACAGATTTTGATTTGTGGCGCGACAAAACTTCGGCGACAGCGCGTCCGGGCGACAAATGTCGCGTTTGGTGTGAACGCACAGTTAGACGCGTTTTACGCACCTAAATAACGAGCCCAACGCACTAACGTGTGGAGTTCAAAAAATTGAACTTTTGACGCGCCTACGCGTGACGCTTAGCCGCGATAGCCAATCAGCGTTGAGCTTGACCCGATGTCACTGACAGAGAGACGGAAGACGCACCGAAGCAGAAAGAAGATGGACGACCAAGTCATCGTTTCAGTGTGTGCTGAAACGATGAGGAGGTGGTGAAACTCACCCAGCTGGGAGCGCTTATGGAGGATGTCATGCACTAGAGTTTAGATTCTCTGCCCGAGCCCGAGCCCGACCTGACCCGGCCGGACCCGCGGGCCAGGTCGGGCTGATATTTCCCACCACTATCCTCGGGTCGGGTCGGGCCGGGCCTTTGATCGAGCGTTTGTGTGTTTTTTTTAATCTTTGCTTTATTGGCCTCATCCGAGGAGAAATCTATGCCATAAACAGCAATATTATAGGCCTTTATTACACGGGTATTCTCAATGCCGTGGAACGCTCCGTTCACTTGCATGGGTAGTACTCCGGTAACTTGTGAACCCCAGCGTCTTCGGTTGCTGAGCGACGTCAACGTCTTTGGCGGACTTTCTCTCTACTAATCAACACTACGAATGCTGGTAACGAATAAATTGTAAAAAGACACACCATGTGAAGTTATTTTTTCGTTTTGGCAAGTAGCCTTGTAATAAGCGTTGAACCATTTTTGTGACACACAATGATCAAGCGTCAGTTTAGGCGCTACGGGTGTAATCTAACACGCGTAACGCGTTCAGTGTGGACACTGAACGCGTCACTGACACACTACACACTGACAGAAATCGTCACCTGTTGTAGGTGGGGAAGTTTACGAGGGTTGCCCGCTTAATATGTGGACACACAGATTTCAGGTGTGTGAAACCTCCCAGCGGAAGAACAGCTACTTTCCTTCCCCACCAACAATCCCCAGACCCCATTGTGTTTATTAATATAAGTGAATCCTCGAGATTCTGGCCAGAGTAGAACCTATTGCTAACCTATCTAGAATGAATGTATTAACACAATCCAGAGGTGGTTTGGACATCGGATGCATACCATCTCTTTTACAACCCTTCCCGCCTGTTACGTCAAACAAGTCCCTCAACAATCTCACAACCGTTTTTTGCGATTTGAACAAAGAATAAAAACACAAGAGAGAACGAGGAAGAAGGAAGGTGTTGAAGACATGAGGGGAACGCGTGTTCTCACGTGTCAGAAGGTGTGGAATGGAATAGAGAGAAATTGAGAGAGAGAGAGAGAGAGAGAGAGAGAGAGAGAGAGAGAGAGAGAGAGAGAGAGAGAGAGAGAGAGAGAGAGAGAGAGATTGCACAGAGATGGGTGTGTCCAACAATTGATGTAAATCCTAATTTAAACTTGGGTCGCAAATTTGTGTGTGCTTCAGTCATGACTTTAGATTGTTGAGTAGGCCTAAGGGAAATTATGTGGTGTTTTGAAGCAATTACACATGACTACATGCTGATATGTTTTTTTCTGCTGTATAAACAGATTCTTTGATTTCATTTTCAGATTTTGCAGTGTCAAGGGTAAGTTAACTTGGAGCGCTATCTCAATATGTGTGCTTTGGTGTGCAATACATTGTTTATTCTGCATACCATCAAAAAATGGATTTGATGAAAAGGAGTTATGTCATCCCCCTTCAACTGATGATACATTAAATCAAAAGATTTAAAGAATATATACACTTACTTTAAATACTTACTTTATATACACTTATATAAACTTACTTTAAAACATGTTGTGTATGAAAAATGGGTATGGGCAGCAGTTACATTGTAACACAACTGCTGCCCTTTAAAGAGGAAGCAATGGGTGTAGAAATGTTTGAGTTTTCTGAGTTTGGTTCCAAACATTAATTTGTTAATTTGCTTATTTTTCAGATTGAGGTACGGGACAGACTAGAACCACGATACGGAGTCCAGCGCCTTCACTGAGGGACCATTCTCTTCAGTTTTCTCATATTTTCTTCATGTTACCTTTTTTGTTGTTGCTTCTTTTCGCTCTTTCTCTGCTGTTTCTGTGCTTTCTCCTGCTTTCCTATCCCATGTTCTGTCCTCTCCTCTGTCCCCTTCCCATCTTGCTCTGCTCGGTTCTGCCGCTCTTACTTTCCCTCCACAAGACTTTTCTACTTTACTCTGTCCTCTGCTCACTCTGATAAGGGTAAAACCTTGCGTTGTATAGCATTCTGTTATAAAACTAAATACAATAAATTGGATAAACATATATTTTCAAAAATAAACCATGTACAGTTTAAACTTTAGACTTTCTCAACAAATAACTTTCTGATAAAAAAACACACAAAAAAATAAGTTCATTTGCGTGGGGAAAATGGATCCTTCAGGTGATGAACCGTATTTCTATGGCTCCAACAACACTCGTTTTCTAGAGCTCTGCTTAACTTTGGCCCCGTTTACACAAGCTTTTTTCAAATCACGATTTGAAAATCTATTGCAATGCGAAGTGAGGTGTTGTCTCCGTGTAAACAGGTGAGAGTGGTTGCACAAGAAATGTAGAAAACCGTTCTCAAAACCACCTGCAGAGTTAGCTTACACTACATTTCTTACGACAACGACTTGCAAAAGCGATAGTAAGTCACCTGCTAAGCTCCTATGCGTTACCAGTCATCAACCAATAGAACGCAAAGGGGGTGTCGTATGCAAATGTCTTTGAAACATCGCCATGCTGTGCCTACTGTTTATTTTTATGTTTCCTAGCCCTGGCTGTTCTATTATAAAACACGTTGACTGGTAACCCACGGTGGCTACGTCTCGGCCCATTGTCAGAGACGACGCAGACTCTGGTTGAGGTCCAAACCTTACCCCTGTATGCGAGGACCAATATCAAGCAAGATCTCACGTCCACAGCCCCTATGGGAGCACATTGTGCCCTTTGTGTAAACAGATGAGTTTTTAAATCTTGAAAGAATCTAGATTAAAAAAAAAATCAGTGGAAGAATCAATGAAGATTTTTTCCCTCGTGTAAACAGGGCCTTTGTTTGTATACAGAAGAGCTTGCATGCTCTCAGATTATGTTACAATCTCTTTGGTTGTAGCCTTTTCCCTGTCTGGGTGGGTCAAAGAGGCTGACGGCAACAGCAGCACCATGGCCTCCAAATGAAATACAAGATACCGTCTCAGAGTCTTCTTAAGGAAATTCCCCCACCAGCCAGGCATGTGCGATTCTCTGCTTTACATACATAGCAAAATGTATTTAGTGAGTTTGCTAACAAAACACCTCAAAAGAAAAACTTGATGTGAGGAATTTGAGTTTATGCCCTGATTTCTTGGCATCGGCATTGTCGGCAGAGCTGTGCTTTGTGTGCGTGCAGAACCAATTTTGTGTTTGTGGTTCCAAGGTTACCTGAAAAATGTTGTGTCAAAGGGGATATTAAACAGATAAACATATATGACTTAACACATTTTGAGAGGGATTGAAAATTGCCATTTTTTATGTAAAAATCCCAATTACTGGAGTTTCATAATTCCAATAATTGGGAAAAATAGAAGTTCTTATGTACCTTTGTTGCTCAAGTTCAATGGGATGATTTTATTTTAAACCAAACCCTTAATAAAACTACCTTGGATTCATCCCCAATTACTAGGATCTGGAACTGGAAAAGCTGTGTCATTTCTAAAGAAATGTAACGGCTTTCATAAATTGAATGCATTTTCAATAATCTAAATTCTACCTTAAACACGATGTCTGGACAGTGAATATTTCTACTGCTGTATTGTTGATGTTTCTGACCCTCATGACCTTGGAAGTAACAGAGTAAATATGATGCCTGTTGCCTCAGCTAGCTAAACCTTCTGGCCGATAAATTCACTCCAAAAGCCTGATTTCTTAGTGTCAGGGTTGACTTTTTATTTTATATTTGGGATAAGGCAGTCTCAGTAATCCCAATAAGTAATAATGCTGATTCTCACAGTTTTTGCAGAAAAACGATTTTGCAGTCACATTGGTCGGCGGACCTCAAGAGTTTATCTTAATATTGCGCCTGAGATGATGCCAATATCCTAATTGACTGTTATCCATGACAGTAGTTACTATTAAGGAATTGAATTGGTCAAATATAAGCATGCTTGGCTGCAATGCCAACTTAAACAAGGGTCGAAAACTGTCCCTTTTTTGTATTCCGGTTGGTATTGTAACAGTCAACTTTGAATACAGATGAAACCCATATGACCTTTATTATGATCATTCTTGACCACAGGGAAAGCTGGAAGATCATGCCATGTCATCATGCCATTAAATGTCAACATGATTCGACATAAGTGTATCTGTCTTAAGAGTGGAGAGCAGTTCACCCTACTGCTCCTGACAGTCACCCAGCACGACACATGGGATTTTACGCTTGTCTTTTGGATTTGACCATCATAT
Source organism: Gadus chalcogrammus (assembly GCF_026213295.1). Lineage (NCBI taxonomy): Eukaryota > Metazoa > Chordata > Actinopteri > Gadiformes > Gadidae > Gadus > Gadus chalcogrammus. The sequence goes on along the minus strand of NC_079418.1, from coordinate 27,866,450 downwards.
AACTATTAGTTACACTGTACGACGCATGGAATGCATGTTTCAGATCATTCCAGACTCTGGTGTCCCGTTGCCGGTCCCAACCCATCCATATATTCTAAATGTCAAATGAGCGGATAGCTAGATGTGCTAGCTAACTCTCAGGAAGCTGTTTATACAGTATTGTATTAAAGGTGCATTCAGTCACAACAAATGATCTTCTAGGACATCTAAAGTTATCTGTTGTTATGATTATCATTATTCCGTTTTGTTTACAAAGTGCCACATGGATGTATTCATGATTTGACGGCTAGCTTCTCCCTAGTGGAACTGGGAACCCTTGAGGTGACGATGGAAGTGTTATCCCTATGGAGGACTAGATGGAGGTCATGATGTTTACCCCTATGTGCCAGTGTGGTTGCTGGTCTCCTTTACAGGTTGTTCCTAAGGACTTCAGAACAAAGTGACAGTATAAGAAATGAACTGATTTAACCCCAATGAGCACATATTTGTACCACTGTTGGTGCCTCTAAGAACTGTTACATTGAGAGGTGGTGCAGTACCAGCAAAGTAGTGACGACTGTAGTATTTTTACTAATCAGACTATATATTCTCAATTCGCTGTGTTTAAAAATGGTAATTGAAAATGTTTATAGGAAGTTTATTGAACAATTTGAACTGAATAACAAGTCCGAGATTATTATTATTATCAGGCCTGTTATAATTACCATCGTCATTTGAATTTTGTATTGATTAAAATCAAGAAAACATTTCGCCCTGTTTGGAAATAAAACCTACCATTTCTTTTTGTATTTTGACATGCATTCGTAAAAAACAACAAAAAACCTACAAACATGGAAGCTTTGTCTGAGAACAACACAAAGACATATGGACTATATCCAGCGGTGAGAAAAGGACAGAGTTTTTGAGAAATCACACTCCATCAACAATTATTTGTTGACTATGGAAATGTCATCATTTCTGATGTTCATCATTTTATTCATTGTTCCAATCATGCAATACATATAACTAATGGATAAAAATGGATATGTTATAAATATATATATATATATACTGTATATATATATATATATGTATATATATATATATATATATATATATATATATATATATTGGATATATATAAATATGTATAACTATATATAAATATTTGTAACTATATATATATACATTTATAAAATATATATAGCTATTTATAAATATATATTAAAATAATAATACTGTTGGTGGACGGGTGCGAAATCAATTTTTTTTTAATGTATAGATTTTAATGTTATGATAATAGTTGACTTTTTCCTATGTATTGTTGCCAAAATATCATCTACTATCATGCGTCGCCATGAGAAATGTTTTGTTTTTGTATAACAAGAATGATATCCTGATATTTGTCAAGTATTTCTGAGGAAATTGTAAGTGTTTTATGTGTTATGACATTTTTGACAGTTTTTGTTACTTTCAATGTCATTTGGTTGAGCAGTATTTAGTTTGTTGTTCTGTTACATCAGACGTTACATTGGCGTTTCTATGATGACTCCCTAATGAAAGTGTTTAACGTCTATTTATATAATTGCTTGATAGAGAGAAGACACTGAAAGACTGAAAAAGCCTGTGCAGCATTTCATTGGATGCTTAAGAGTTAACAGTTTTCATTTGAAACTTAAGTGTAATTTAACTAAATTTGTGAATAATATTCCAACTCATTACAATACATTACAATTTCCTTTATTGACAAACATTTTGAGAAGATCTAATAAAGATATTTTACATTGAAAAAGTATTTTTTCAGGATTTATTCATTTGTTTATTTTGAGCAATTACAAATCCCTATTTCTTTGGAGTTGATCTCTGTAAAATAGGGATAAAAAAAAATCATTATCATCTAGTAGAGATGATGGCAATAGGGGATTCAAATAACAATGTTGCGTAATCATGGACATGGCAGATGAACACTGAAGAGGGAAACGGTGCATGTTATGGATAGATTGAAAAACCCAATACACACACATGAATACTTCAGCAAATGTTGAGGTGTCTGAAAATAAAAAGATAATTAAAGAGTGAAGAGCATCACAGAGAGAGGAAGAAATGTGAAATGGTAAATGGAAAGCTTATACATGCTTAACAATTGCTTGTGCAAGGAGAAAAAATGCTGCACGTAAGTGTTTGAATGGGCTTGACTTGTTGTTTTAGTTGTGTGCATAGGGAAAAAAAAAAATATATATTTTGCTAGTATTCAAAATGGGCATGGGGACAATACCGGTCTGGGATCTAAAAGCATCAGAATTGTTTCCCCTGGTTTCACTATAACATCTGAGTATAATTTATCCAAAATTAGATTTAAACGCTCTGCTGAAGAGAGCTGTTATTGTCAGCCATGAGTGTCGAATTTCAACAATGGTATTGCAGCACTTTCACCATTTAGAAAGAATGTGCGTCTGACTCTGTCAGTAAGGAATCTGTGCATCTAATCATTCTCCTTTATCATAAGACATTCCTTTTAGACTACAAGATGTGCTGGGAATTCATCTGTGCTTCTATTGAGGTTACTACTCTGGGGGTCGTCGTAACCGATGGGGTTGCAGCTTTTCACTCATCATCTTTGTACAATGGGCCTACAATTCTTTTTTTATGTATATATATTATAAAAGCCATAGTTGCCACCATCATGCTTTGTGATTCTTTGGAACCTCATTCATTAAGGCCCAATCCCATTTCTACCCCTTACCCCTTCCCCTTACCCCTCCCCCTTGTTTTGAAGGGGTAAGGGGAAGGGGGAAGGGGAAGGGGAAGGGGTAAGGGGTAAGGGGTAAGGTGTAAGGGGATGGTAGAAACGGGATTGGGCCTAAGGCCCAATCCCATTTCTACCCCTTACCCCTTCAAAACAAGGGGGAGGGGTAAGGGGAAGGGGTAAGGGGTAGAAATGGGATTTGGCCTAAAGTGATCTATAGGGACGCGGTGGAGGGAAACGCGGCATAAGTGCAAAACATACATAACATGCGGGAATTCATCTGAGGTGTGTAGATTTGTGCTCCCAGCACCGTTTGGGAGCTTCATGCTGCAGCGTCAACCTGAAGGCCCAGGCACGGAAACTTGTCACCTTTCGGCGGAAACAAACGCTTTTTCAGGCGCGGCGATGCTGTGCAATAGGACAGTGGTGTGAAGGGTCAAGGGGCGGCGCTCCGAAGAGCGGAGGCGCTCACCTAGCTGCCACCGGTGTGGGGGTTGTACATAGAAAATAACAGGGGCGGCTTTGGTACATGGGTTTCACTGAACCCCCTAGTGGCCGTAACCAAAACTACATGTAGGTATTAAAACATTCTTCATAATAACACACAATATGTTGTCACCGCTTTGAAGAAGGCTTTTTGGCACGATCAAACAACAGATAAATGCTGTGTTTTGTTGGAAGACCGACAACACACCAGCTATTATGAAACGAGAACAAAACAGCCAGGGCAGAGAATGAGTCAAGCAGCCCTTGGGAGAATACCACTGCAATCAGTAACGTCATCATTGCTTCCAGCAGCGCTGAAGACGCACCTGCTGCCCTGGATGGTGTCTCTGTGAACCCTCAACCCTACAGTTCACACGATGTGGAGCCCCAAGGCATAAGCACTATTTGAAGAGTACGGAATGCATCATTGTCACTCCTCCACATATGACTCAAGGCTGGACGTCTGTGGGCAAACAGTTGAACTTCCCCCTGATCCACCATCATGTCCACTGGAACCAGTTCAATGTTCCTGCAAAAAGAAGCAGTGTGAACAATGGAGATGTAGGCACACTGAAACAGATACAGTAGGTACATGTGCATTGACTACTTAAAATATTAAAATTACTACTAATAAATACTTTGGTGACAGCAGGCCTCACTTCCGTTTATTGCTCTTTATATACTACCGAAGCCTGCAAACAGCAAAAGTAATGTTGCTATGGCATAGCTATTGGAAACATTGTTATAATTTGAGACTTGTTTAACAATTAGTTCAATTTATGATAATATGATTTACCACCTAGTCCAAGGCTACCTAAGCAAATGCTACAAAACAGCCTGCCTATATGAGCAGAACTATTTAAACACCACATACCTAGTAATGAAAAGACATTTTGTTCAAAATCTTCAATCAGAAAAGTCTTCAATCCACTAATTGAGCAATTAAGTCACCTAATTAACCAATCTCCAATGAAGACTACCTCATTGGCAACATTCTGAATATGGACCTTTCCTGGAAAACATTCTCAGCAGCTATGTCATAATCAAAGCAAACTTGAAATGAGAATGTACGTTTAAAGATGAACAAAATGGGATATGGTGACATTTCAATAGAAATGTACCAAAAATGTTCCTCCCAAAAAATGTATAGATATAACTAGAATTTGTTTCATCCTAACAAACGAGTGTGTGGTTGCTAAAATGCAGCACGTCAGCGCTAACGTCAATGCTTACGTCACAGCTAACGTCACAGCTAACGTCAGGGCTAACGTCAGCGCCAACGTCAATGTTAGCGTCACCACTGCCTGAACGTCGTCAAAAGTAGTCAAATTCGGCAGGAAAAAACGCCAAATCTGGCAGCACTGCATGCACATCCTCCGCACTCTAACCTCAGCGTAAATCAATGAGAACAACTGAAAACGAAGCCAATATGGAACTTAAACTGTGATTCTGAAAAAAGTTTAAAGGTAATCGAAATTCGGTTTTCAGATTATTTGAACGGTTAGTGTTGAAAAGGTTAATCTTGAAAATTGACCAAGTTACGATGTCTGAAGTAGTTGAAGTGTCAGGCTACGTTTACACGATGACGGTCTGACCAGAAGACGCAAAAGTGGAGTCGCGTCTTCACTTTTTATTCTGCGTTTAGACAAGCGTTTTCGGGAGGAAATCTGCGTGCATACGGTGACGGAAAAGTGTGTGGAATTCGATTGGGTATGCATGCCAGGTGGCTAGGTGGTGCTGTGATACACTATCACACAACACTGCCATGTCTGAGCGCATGCGTAGAATCTTCCTTCTTCTCTTATCCGTGCCGCAAAAACCAAAAAGATCCTTCTCTGTTCAGTAACACTATCTGTACATATCCTGTACATTTCGTGGAAAGACTCCTGTACGCTTGTTAGAGCTGCCAGATCAGCTTGAAGGTCCGACGCATGGAAATAATCTAACATGTTTGTTTATTGGCACATGTATGTGCCATAAACGTGTCCGCGACATGAGCAGATCTGAGCAGTGTTTTGCGTCTTGGCAGTGTAGACGGAAACGCTACGGCGGAGCGTATTCAACTTTTCCACTCTGGAGGGTGGTTTCAGATTTATGCGTTTTCATGCCCTAAAAACGCCGTCACCGTCTAAACGAAAGGCACTTCCGATAAAATATTTCGTCGTTTTCACCCGCAAGCGTCCTCGTGTAAACGGGGCATCAGAGAAGACCACTTAAGTCAAACTCCCCCCTCCCCCCCTCTTAAGTCAATGGGCGGACTGCGCTGCCGTCCGCCCATTGACAAAAAGCAGAAAAAGCGTAAAGTTTAAAAAGTTTAAAAACGCAGAGAGATAGCCATCATGTCGTTAAAGGCATACTTCACCAGTTAGAGACATGAATCTGTATTGAAAGTGGTTCATATATTTAGTCGAATAGTAACATAAATTAAAAATGTTGTACCTCCTTGACCGAGAAAAGGCAGACAGTGACTTTTTGGCGCTTGCGGATTGAAGATGACAACTCCCACAATGCCAATCAGTGTTCACTCCCTGCAGTCGAGCGTGAACAGCAGCATGGAGGAGCAGTGATTTTTGCCGTTTGCGGACTCCCGGAGCTCTATATCTAAATAATATTATATAATATAATATATAGGTCTATATAATATAATCGATATAATATAATATATAATATCATGGCGAACATTGTGTTTACATCTCATACGTGAGCTCCCGCCCCACTCATTCCTTATTGGTGGGCTTACAAATTTGCGGAACCAGTGGTTGTAGTTCTCGGCCCTTCTAGCAGGAAAGCAAATTTCTACTGACATGACATCAAACGCGTCATTTGGCGTCAGGTCAGGAGAAATGTAAGGAGGCCAGTTGGGCCAAGGGAAGACTGTTTTTTTTTAATATTATAATAGCGATTTTATAATGATAAAACGCTGTTTTCGGTGTACCACGCTGTATCGGTGAAGTATCCCTTTAAAGAGCTGGACGTTTTGATAGTCAAACGGTTTCTGTAGCTGAAGGTATGCAGAAGCAATTAACTGCCCAAAAAACAGGCAAACATAATAAAGAAAACTTATGAAGAACAGTAGATGTGCTTGCAGTAGCATCCACAAAAATTATGAACAGGTGGAGTCATGACCAAGCAGGTATTTCCTGCTGCACAGGAAAAATCCTTTAAGTAGCTATAAAGGATTTACTGCACACGTACGGTTGAGCTTTTTGGTTTCACCACAGAGATGAAGGACGCTTCAGCTGCAAGGTCCGTAAGCTAACTTATAACCTACCTTGTCATAACTAACATATATACTGTATATCATTTGATCTTTTTTCTTTTGGAGTCATTTGGTGTTAGTATTCCAATTATATTTTTATTTAAGTTATCTTTCACCTCGCACTAAGGGTATTTTATGTTTGCTTTAGCTTTCTTCTAAATCTTAAATACATTGCACTTTCTAAAAAGCTTTTTTTAACTTTGCCTTTATTTTCTATTTTATTCCTAAAATGCCTTTTTAACTTTCCCATTATTTTCTATTTTTACCAGAAAGATACATGATCTGATAGCAGAGAGAAAGGATAAGGGTTTGAGACCCAAGTTCTGTCTGGGTTAGAGTCCTAGAATCTGGGTTGGAGAGAAAGGACCAAGTTCCTTTAGGTCGGGTTGGAGTCCCAGAGCTGAGTTCTGTCTGGGTTAGAGTCCCGACGTCTGTCTGGGTTGGAGTCCCGACGTCTGTCTGGGTTGGAGTCCCAGAATAAGGCCTTTGCTAAATGATTAGAGTTCCGACGTGTGTCTGGGTTAGAGTTCTAGAATCTGGGTTAGAGTCTTAGAATAGAGTCCTAGCCTAGAATAGAAATTGACTAGAATTCGGGTTGGAGTCCCTGAGAAAGTACCAAGTTCCTTTAGGTCGGGTTGGAGTCCCGACGTGGGTACCAGAGAGACTGTTGATCTGATCTAAATGCATTGCACTTTCTATTTTACTCATTTCTTTGCCTATGTTTTCTTTTACTTATCTATTATTTTATTTTATTGTATGACAATGTTTATATGTGAAGCACTTTGAGTCTGCCTTGTGTATGAAAAGTGCTATATAAATAAAGTTGCCTTGCCTTGCCTAACCTAGACCGGTTTATAGTAATTCCTGTTATTTCCTCACAGGCACTTAACTTACACTTTGTCCGTCTCCTTTTCACAGAGAAGTGGTGGGCACTCCCAACTATCCGAGAAAAGCTTTCCTAAAGACAACCTTCAAGTGTCTCCTGCTTCTCAGTCTGCTGACCATTCCAATCGGCTTCATATTGGTCCCATTTCCATCCCCTCTATCGAGATATCAGATGTACAAGAGATCTGCTGATGGACCTGCCAAGTTTCAAAAGGCTCTCCCCCTTCCTCGGAATGACCCGTTGCGCCTCTCCACTCAGCACAACATGATTTATCCGGGGAACTACCATTTTATCCTGGACGACACCGAGCTGTGTAGGTCCATCCATCCGTACCTGGTTCTGATTGTTCCCGTTGCCCCCGGCAACTGGAAAGCCCGGGACGCCATCCGTAGAACATGGGGCAACGAGACTCACATCCAAGGGGAGCTCATCCAGACAGTCTTCCTACTGGGCGTACCCAATAGTGGCAACATCAAAGTCCTGCAGCGCAACGTACGCACGGAGAACCGGCTGTACCACGACCTGATCCAGAGCGACTTCATAGACAGCTACCACAATCTGACCATCAAGACCATGGTGATTATGGACTGGCTGGCCTCCCGGTGCCCTATGGTGCCCTACGCCATGAAGATCGACTCAGACATGTTCCTGAATGTGGAGAACCTTGTGAGCATGTTAAAGACCCCCGGCACCCCGACCACGATATACATTACCGGCAGGCTCAAGAATGAAAGTCCTGTTGTTCGCGAAAAGGACAGCCAGTGGTACGTGTCTGAGGATAGCTACCGTGAGAAAGAATTTCCAACCTACGCCGTGGGTATGGGCTACATCTTCTCCCTTGATATGCCCAGAAGGCTTGTGGAGATCTCTAAAAGGGTCACTCCCTTTTACGTGGAAGATGCCTATATTGGAGTGTGCATGAAAACATTAGGAATCGACTTCACTCCGCCCCCAGAACGCAATCACTTCAGACTCTACATGTTTGAATTCAATCGTTGTCAGTTGGCCAAATCCATCTGTGCCATCCTCAAAACTCCAGCACAACTGGTATCCTACTGGACATTATTAAAGGGGCCTGGCCCGGCCTGTTAGGACATGAACGCCTGCATGGCTGTTGTAACTTGCATACAACAATAAATAATCACTTAGTTAATGCTAAACTATATTCTTTGGATTAAACGTATGACATTCCCGAATGTATTGGCTATCATAAAATTTAAAAAGTATATTTGTGTATCAAATATTATTTTATTTATAAATATGTAACTTTTAAGTCAGGAGATGAGCAAGCTGTGGAATCTTATCTGCGACATCTATCCTTCAACGGCTTCTTAACATTGGGTCAGCCTTGGTTGACGTAGCATTCGAGAAATGCAGCCAATGAACATTGCAGTCCAGGCATTGTGACAATAGATGTATTGATGTAGCGTCATAGATGTCTTCCATGGATTTCATGTGAATTGAATTAAGAGGGGTATGGGTCAGGCCAGGTAGGATATATTCAGGTCCAAATCATGTAGGTGGGGCAGAAGGGTCTGAGGTGAGCGGGTGACGACACCTGGCTCTTAGATCAGCCAAGGGCTTTATTAGTGCCGAGGGGAGGACTGTTGTTTCTTTCGATTATTGAAAGTTATTTAGAATTATTGATTGTTTTTTTTTGTGTTTATACATTATTCATTTTTTTTGCCTCCCGACGGACATTTCTTTGGTACCGGAATAAATTCAGGCCAACGGCCTTACTAATATCGTTCATACTGCCTCCAATCCTTCCACCGCCGCAAGGCTCATCCTGGTAACAATTGGTGTCAGAAGAAACCGGAGCACCTCAACAGGGGGCAGTGTGGAAGATGGGACCAAAAGTCAAGCCGGCCAAAGAGGGCGATGTACGTCACCAGCAGGAAGAGGAACCGGCTGGAAGAGCACTACCTGCGCAAACAGACATGGCTGATCAACTAACAGAAGAGCAGATTGCTGAGTTCAAGGAGGCCTTCTCCCTTGTCGATAAGGACGGCGACGGCACCATCACCACCAAGGAGCTGGGCACCGTGATGCACTCTCTGGGCCAGAACCCCACGGAGACCGAGCTGCAGGACATGATCAACGAGGTGGACGCCGACGGCAACGGCACCATCGACTTCCCAGAGTTCCTGACCATGATGGCGAGGAAGATGAAGGACACAGACAGCGAGGAGGAGATCAGGGAGGCCTTCCGAGTGTTTGACAAGAGTGGCAAACGGTAGCGGCAGCGGTACACGCGGTATCAGCATCAACAGCGACACTGAGAAAACTAGTCTTATTGTTCTTTGGCGTACAACAAATAGTGTTATAGTTCGTTTTATGAACAATGATTCAATGACAAATTTGATCATTGCATATTCTCATTTTTTCGACATATGACCCCAAATGAACAGATTCTGTACCCTGCCTTTGTATTAATATTAATGTCGTTTTAGGCAATACCAGTGAAAGAGCAATAGTATAGTATAGAGTATAGTAAGTAGTGTTTCAATTCGGAACCTTTTCCAACATTAAGAAAGCATTTTTCAAATATGTGTGTATATGATTCATAATATATATTTTGGATGTCTAGATAATGAGATTAAAAATAAATCAGAAAAACAACCAGAAGTTTTCTTTTGCTGGAAAATAATAATAATAATAATAATAAATTAAACAAAGATAGTAATAACATTTAGTAACATCCTCATCATCATTCCATCATTTTGTCTAAACAGCCTAATCTCTATGACCAGACTGCCAACAGTGGCGGTTCTACGTCCAGTTACGCCCCGGGCGAGGCTCCCTCCGAGATGGGGGGGGGGTTCTCAACAAGCAGGTGCGCCTGCAACCAGAGGGGGCGCCAGTCTACCAATTCCCCACACAACGTTATAAGACATCAAAGAAAACCGCTTTGAGGCACAAATGTTTATTTTTCTTTTATTGCTCGTGGAGCCCCCCACAAATCATGAAAGAATGGTGCTCTGGGCGGCTTCCCGGGTCGCCCGTGCCCAGAACCGCCCCTGACTACAAAGGCAGTATCTGCATCACGGAACTGCAGATACTTTTCAGTTTTCAGGCGGTAATTAACGGTACTATTTGTAACTTTGTTTGTACCTCTTAAAATAAAGAGAGAAAAATTGTACACATAAAACAAATGTCTGTACAATTTGAGTTATTACTCAATTTTGCCAATTAGTATTGTAAGGCGTGGATTATTGGCCAAAATTCATATGTGGCCCCTTGAAAGGGGGATTGAACGGCCGCCCTCAGTAGTCTATGGCTAAAAACTCATTCATTTGCAATCAATAATACTTTTTTAATGTAACAAAACTGTCAAGAAGAACCTCTCAAAATACTTAACATGGAGATGAAATAGCCACTGAGAGCCTAACAGGAAAAAAAAAAATCTGCAATTTTTATCACGACAATGAAATACATTCCTTCCCATTGACTAAGAATGGTGAAGTGTCTTATAGCATCCAACCACAGCCAGCCCCCGCATGTGATTAACCAATCAGAGAAGAACAGAGACAGAATAAAACGGCCTGAATAAGAGTTATTTGAGATATTCTTGGCTAGCTGACAGCAGTCTGAAGTATGATGCCTGGGGCGACAGCAATATGGCTCCTGAGGAACCGGCTCTACGACCGAGGAAAGTTAGCCCCGGGCGGGGAACCAGGGAGCTGGTTCCCCGCCGAAGCCTGCAAACATCAAAAGTAATGTTGCTACGGCATAGCTATTGGAAACATTGTTATAATTTGAGACTTGTTTAACAATTAGTTACATTTATGATTATATTATTAACCACCTAGTCTAAGGCTAACTAAGCAAATGCTACGAAAGAGCCTAATGCCTATATGAGCAGAACTATTTAAACACCACATACCTAGTAATGAAAAGACATTGGGTTAAAAATCTTCAATCAGAAAAATCTTCAATCCACTAATTGAGCAATTAAGTAACCTAATTAACCAAACTCCCATGAAGACCTCCTCATTGGCAACATTCTGCATATGGACCTTTCATGGATTACTTTCTCAGCAGCTCTGTCAAAATCACTGTGAACTTGAAATGAGAATATAGATTTAAAGGAGAAATATTGTGGTGTTTTCCCAACAAGTAAACATAGTATTATAGTTCCAGAAAACATGTTTCTGAAGCTGTTTGCTGGAAATAGCTTTTAGGAAAAAAAATCTTGCCTACCGCTTCCCCTCTGTTTCAGCCCCTTCAGAATGCGCTGTTTCTGGTGTCTGTAGCTTTAATGCAAATGAGCTGCTGCCCATTGACAAATGAGCTGAACCACAGCATGGAGGAGAAGGGATTGTTGCCGTTTACGGACTCCTGGAGCTCTATATCTATATCATACTGTATAATATAATATAAAAATACTAATATTATGTATGGGTATTTATTCAGGGATGCAAACTTGTCACCTTTCGGCGAAATTCGCCGTTTTTGTTCCGAAAAAGGTCATTTGTGTGATTCATGGAGATCTGCAATAAAAATATTTCGGGGGGGGGGGGGGGGGGGGCGCGTCGTCCAAGTAATCGGCGAACGCAAGCTGTCATAAATATTTATTCCAAGCTTGTTCGTTTGGCCAACCCGTGTAAACATGTCATCTTCGGGTCTGTAGCTGCCTTGATTCCGTACTAGACAGGAGTGACGTTGGTACGCTTCAAAAACGTCAGGCTTTCTAACGTAGGCTAACGTGCTAATGAGAACATTTGTTTGACCGGCTGCCGGTTATATCCGTGTGGTTAATTTGCAGTTGCGGTGTTGTCAGCTTACTGTTACATTAAACTGCAATCAGAAAATGCGGTTATATGCTATAGACCCTATAGTGTCTGTGGTGTAAAGGCTGGGACGAATTAAAAAATATAAATACACTTTATGTTGAAACTATAGACCGTCCCGATTCCCATTGAAATGAATGGCGCGGTGATTATTCTTCAAAACGAGATCTGTTAAATTGTGAAAAATAAATCAAACTGTAATCAGACAACACGGTTATATGCTATAGACCCTAGAGTATCTGTGGTATAAAGGCTGAGACGAATTTCGAATTATAAATATGTACAATCCATAACGTTAGCTCTCTGGCTCATAGCTCAGCGGACTAGAATACCTCATAGAACCATTGCCTGTAGGCCGGAAACGGAAATGGGGGCTGTTTACGTTTGGTTGTAGTCTTTTCGCTCGGTTCTCCGACTCAACAGTAGGGCTAGAACCGAGCGAAAAGACTACAACCAAATTTGAACTACAACGAAACTAGTTCCCTTTCCGCTTCCGGCCAACGAGCAATGAGTCTTCCAACAGAAATCAATGGGATTTACAAAATGCGCTAAATGTACAATAAAACACGATAGAAACTGTATTTCGCTACGATGCTTGATTCAACCACTCTATTTCATCCTAGACAAATCACGAAGTGGGCTCGATGTTCAAAATACCGAAAAAAAATAATAGCTCACAGCAACATTTTGAAAAAAAAAAACTATGAACTAGTTCATTTTTTGGAACTGTGAACTTAGTTCAAATCTTTGAATTATGAACGCTGAACTGAACTAGTTCATTTTAAAATTTGTGAACTGAACTTTGAACTAGTTCACGTAGAAAGTGAACTATCACAACACTGTGTGTGTGTGTGTATATATATATATATATATATATATATATATATTCCGCGAGGGGGTTTGGGTCCTTGTCACCTTTTTCATACCTGATGAGTTTGCACCCGTTATTAGTGCTGTCAAGCGATTAAAATATTTAATCGCGATTAATCACATTAATGTCATAGTTAACTCGCAATTTTTTTTCTATACTAAATATCCCTTGATTTCATTGTCCCATTAGTTTTTCTCATTTGAATGCTCTTATCAACATGGAGAAGTGCATCGGCTTGCGTTGTGCAAATGTTTTTTTATTGATAACAACATTGCCATATACTGATCAAAACAGGACGATACAAAAAGAAAGCCTAGAGTGCAATTAAACGATGAATATACAAACATACTGCCTTGAACATAGCAGTCAGGCTACTGCTTCTTTGTTTTGAGCCAAATAAAATTAAAATAAAATAATAAAAAATAATAATTGCGTTAATCGCGCGATAAAAAAATTAACGCCGTTAAAATTGTTTTGCGTTAACGCCGTTAATAACATGTTTAACTGACAGCACTAATATTTGTACAATATTATATCTAATATCACGGCCAGAAGCTATGTGCGTCTCGGATGATATTATGAATCATAAAGACTGCGTCTGACATCTCTGGCACTTCCACAACAAGTAAAGACTCGTAGTGGGGGATATCTCGGCCATGGTTGAGAGTAATTGGGGGAAAGGAACTTTGGCCTTGACTCTCTGAAGTCCATGAACTGCGACATGGAGGAGAAAGGGATTGTGCTCCGGGAGCTGAGCTGCCGGACTTCCCGCCTTGCTCCCTACACCGGAGCTGCCGGACTGCCGCCGAGACCTACCTCCTGCGGACCTGCCAGCTTCGGCAGCAGCAGCTCAGAGTACAACCGCCGGAGCAGCCGGAATGCTTCGGCCGCAGTTCAGCTCCCGGAGTACACCGCCGGAGTTGCCGGACTGCCGCCGAAGCTACGCGGCGGCCGGGCGGCTTTGACCGGCAGCTCAGGTCCACAAAATCTTAGCTATGCTCTGATGGGATTCTTCAACTGTGCCACCCAGAGAGACACCACGAGAGCCTCGTTCTTCTCCGGGAGGCGGTACTACGCCTCACCCAGCAGGCAGTTCGCAAACCCCCGACCTCCCCCCGACCTCCACGCCCACCAGCCCCCTCACCAAACCTGGTCCGGATGAAGACATGGAGGCCTACCTGGGGGTCTTCTAAAGGACGGTACGTTGGGAGAGCTGGCCGCAGGACCAGTGGGCCCACATCCTGTCCCCCTTCCTCACCATACCCGCACAGCAGACTAGCCAAGATCTGGCACCGGAGCACGCCAATCAATACCCGGCGTTGAAGCAGGCGATATTGGCATACTATGGCCATAGCCTCGCCGCCAGGGCCCAGCGCTTCCACGAATGACGATTGGACATCCGAGGCGCCGTGTGGACTCAAATCTCCCAGCCTCCTGGATCGGGTTTTAAAAGACAATACCATCCGTCAGCTCCCTCCAGACGCCTGCAGAACCCTTGCCAACAACCACCCCGACACAGTAGACGAGCTGGTCCGGCAACTAGAGAACTGGCAGGTGACTCAACAGCTGAGTTTCAGCGCCCCGAACCCCTTGAGGCCCGCCGAGACGCGTAGGGACATACGGGGACTGAATCCCTTGCCCCGATCACCCCCACCGAGGCCGCTGACCCTCTCCCAGGAGACCCGAGGGGATAGACGGTGCTTCAGCTGCGGTCAGAACGGACACCTAGCCCGGCAGTGTCCCGGAAACAGGGACGTATCCATGCCTTCGGCCTTCGCCGACGAGGGACGGTCAGGGCTACGTCTCCTGACCACCTGTTGGGCACATCAAGAAGCCCGGGGCCCAAACACTCCCGGTGCGGGTAAGGAGTAAGGGCACTCAGGCCTTCCTGGATACCGGCAGTATCGTGACCCTCCTGCGCCCGACCTAGCTGGGGGACGGCGGGGGAGCCCATAGAGGTCGCCTGTGTACACGGGGACACGTATGAGACCTGCCAGGTGGTAGTGCGAAGCCCCCGAGGGGTGTTTACAGCACGGGTCTACAACCGGGGAGCCCAGCTGCGCATATTTCGGCCCGGCGCCTTGGTCCTGGTCCTCATACCAACTGCAGAATGCAAGTTTTTGGCCAAGTAGCAGGGGCCCTACGAGGTGGTCGACAGGGGGGGGGAGGTGAACTACAGGGTACGGCAGCCCGGGAGGCGCAAATCCACCCAACTCTATCACATCAACCTGCTGAAGCAGTGGCGGAGTAGAGCTACCCCACCGGCACCGGCATCCCTGGTTCTGGCCGCCCGACACGACATACCGTTGGTTCCCGTGGGAGAAGACCTTGTCTTCTCAGAAGTACCCGGGAGAACCAAGGTCGCACAACACTTAATAACACAAGTCATTAAGACGGCACCCGGCGTCACGGTGCGCGTTCCCCCCTACCGGGTGGGAGCCCGGAAGAACGTTATCCAGGAGGAGGTCGCCAGAATGCTCCAACTCCGAGTCATCGAGGAGTCACGCAGTGCCTGGTCTAGTCCAATCGTCCTGGTCCCCAAACCTCCGCTACCTCACCACCCTGGACCTCACCAAGGGATACTGGCAGGTGCCGCTCACCAGAACCGCTCGGGAGAAGATGGCGTTTGAGACCCCGGGGGGTCTATATCAATATACGGTCCTTCCATTCGGCGTCCATGGCGCACCCGCTACGTTCCAGAGGATGATGGACCAACTCCTTCGGCCTCACCAGGCGTACGCAGCGACGACATTATAATCCACAGCGCCAGCTGGGATGTCCACCTCCGACAGCTGCGGGTGGTCCTGGGGGAGTTGAGGAAGGCCGGACTCACGGCCAACCCAGCCAAGTGCCGCTTGGGTCTGGAGGAGACATCGTACCTGTGTTACCAAGTCGGACGGGGGAACGTCCGACGACAGGAGAGCAAGGTCGCCGCCATCCGGCACTGGCCCCGCCCCACCTCCAAGAAACAGGTGAAATAGCTCCCAGTCTGGCCAGCCCCCTGAATGATCTGACCCGAAAAAGCCCTGCCTGACCGGGGAACCTGGTCGGAGGCAGCAGAGAGGGCCTTCAGTAACCTTCAACGAGCCCTCTGCTCGGAACCCGTCCTGATAACCCCAGATTTTTCTCTGCCCCGAGTAGTCCACACCGATGTGTCCACACCGATCTGTCCAAAGTGGGTCTGGGAGCGGTACTCTCACAGGTCCGGGCGGGAGAGGAACACCCAGTAACCTACATTAGTAGGAAGCTCCTCTCCAATGAGAAAAACTACTCCAACATGGAGAAGGAGGCCCTGGCATCAAATGGTTCCTCGACAAGCTGAGATAATACCTCCTGGACCGGGAGTTCACGCAAATGCCTCTTCTGGCTGTGAACGAACCTGGGCTTATGGTGAATCCTGAATAATATAGACATTCCTGTGGCCGGGTCGCCACAATATGTTTAATAATATATATTTTAGATGTCTTTATGTGTTCATAGTTTAGATAATGAGATTAAATCGAACACAGAAAACAAATCAGAAGTTTTGTTCTGCTTGAAATTTCACTTCAAATAAATTCATTAGAGATTATGTAGTAACATCCTCATCTTAATTTCCATCATTTTGTATAAACAGCCAAATCGCTTTCTTGGTGACATAAATAAACTACCATGGCAGTGTCTGCATCAGAAACTTCAGGTGAAATTTGAAGATTTCTATGCTATTTGTACCTTTGTATCTTTGTTTGTACCTCATTATCTTATAAAGAGAGGAAGATTGTAAACATAAAATAAATATCTGTCAATTTTGATTTATGACTCAATTTTGCCAATGAATATTGTTTGCCGGGGATTATGGGCGGACAGCAGAGCCATCCGCCCATGTGGACTCCTGACCAAGACGTTATTTTCTGCTACACAGGTAAAACCCGTCAAGTAGCTATAAAGTATTGGCTGCACATTAGATGTGCAGAGCCGTCCGCCCATTGAAGAAAAAAGAAGTAGAAAAAGAGTAATAGTTTAAATAGTTGAACGAATTGAAAAACGCCAAGAGATCATGATGATCATCATGTCGTTAAAGAAATGGACGTTTTGATAGTTGAATGGTTTCTGTAGCTGAAAGTATACAGGAGCAGTTAACGGCACAAAAAACAGGCAAACGGAATCTAGAACTTTTGAATAACAGTAAATGTGCTTGCAGAAGCAACCACCTGACCAAGCAGGTATTTCCTTTTACACAGGTCAAACCCGTTAAGTACGTAGCTATAGATCATTTGCATCTTTTTACTGTTATCTTTTTGAGTCATTTGGTGCTATAGTATTCCAATTATATTTTTATTTAAGTTATGTTTGGGTCGGCTTAGCTCAGGAGGTAGAGCAGTTGTCTTGTAACCGTAACAGGTTGCTAGTTCAATCCCCAGCTCCTCCTAGGTGTCGATGTGTCCCTGAGCAAGACACTAAACCCTAACTGCTCCTGACGAGCTGGCTTTCGCCTTGCATGGTTGACTCTGCCGTCGGTGTGTCAATGTGTGTATTAACCGATGTTAGTCCCATTTGGATAAAAGTGTCTGCCAAATGCCCTAATTGTAATTGTAATCTTTCACCTCACACTAAGGGTAACCAAGACAGGTTTATATTAATTCCTTTTATTTCCTCACAGGAACATAACTTACAAAGTTTTGGGCACTCCCATTAATCCGAGAAGAGATTTCCTAAAGACAACCTTCAAGTGTCTCCTGCTTCTCAGTCTGCTGACCATTCCAATCAGCTTGTTGTTGAACAAACACACTGCCCTATTTTCATCCATCCTATTGAGATATCAGATGTACAATGGATCTGCTGATGGACCTGCCAAGTTTCAAAAGGCCCTCCCTCGGAATGAACCATTGCGCCTCTCCATGATTTATCCGGGGAACTACCATTTTATCCTGGACGACACCGAGCTGTGTAGGTCCATCCATCCGTACCTGGTTCTGATTGTTCCCGTGGCCCCCGGCAACTGGAAAGCCCGGGTCGCCATCCGTAGGACATGGGGCAACGAGACTCTCATCCAAGGGGAGCTCATCCAGACAGTCTTCCTCCTGGGTGTACCTAAAAATAGTAGCAACATCAAAGTCCTGCAGCGGAACGTACGCACGGAGAACCGGCTGTACCACGACCTGATCCAGAGCGACTTCATAGACAGCTACCACAATCTGACCATCAAGACCATGGTGATGATGGACTGGCTGGCCTCTCGGTGCCCTAAGGTACCCTACGCCATGAAGATCGACTCAGACATGTTCCTGAATGTGGAGAACCTTGTGAGCATGTTAAAGACCCCCGGCACCCCTACCACGATATACATGACCGGCAGGCTCAAGTATGAAAGTCCTGTTGTTCGCGAAAAGAACAGCCAGTGGTAATTGTCTGAGGATAGCTACCGTGAGAACAAGTTTCCAACCCACCTCGTGGGCATGGGCTACGTCTTCTCCCTTGATATGCCCAGAAGGCTTATGGAGATCTCTAAAAGGGTCACTCCCTTTTACGTGGAAGATGCCTATATTGGTGGGGTGTGCATGAAAACATTAGGAATCGACTTCACTCCGCCCCCAGAACGCTATCACTTCAGACTCTACATGTATGAATTCAATTATTGTCATTTGGCCAAATCCAT
Organism: Gadus chalcogrammus; assembly: GCF_026213295.1. Lineage (NCBI taxonomy): Eukaryota > Metazoa > Chordata > Actinopteri > Gadiformes > Gadidae > Gadus > Gadus chalcogrammus. Next base: position 27,847,795 of record NC_079418.1, on the reverse strand, counting down.
CTGTGCCATCCTCCAAACTCCAGATCAACTGATAAACTACTGGACATCATTAAAGGGGCCTGGCCCGGCCTGTTAGGACATGAGCATCTACATGGCCGTTTAGTGGATAAGTTAAACAGACGTAAAACTTGACTTATAATACCTTACAAACAACAATAAATAAATTCTTCACAATAAATAATCACTTAGTTAATGCTGACCATTATTATTTTGATTAAACTCATGACTTTCCCGGATGTATTGGCTGTCTTATATTTTAAAAAGTATACTTGTATGTCAAACATTATTTTGTATATATTTTGTAAATATAATAATAATAATAATAATACATTTTATTTCAGCGCGCCTTTCATAGCACTTAAGGTCACCTTACAGGGCAGTGTTTAAAAAAAAAATCAACACAGGAACTATGTAACTTTTAAGTCAGGAGATGAGGGAGCTGTGCTCCCTCATCTCCAAGAAACAGGTGAAATAGCTCCCGCGTCTGGTAGGGTACTACCAGAGATTCATCCCCATTTTCGCCAGTCTGGCCAGCCCCCTGAATGATCTGACCCGAAAAAGCCCTGCCTGACCGGGGAACCTGGTCGGAGGCAGCAGAGAGGGCCTTCGGTAACCTTCAACGAGCCCTCTGCTCGGAACCCGTCCTGATAACCCCAGATTTTTCTCTGCCCCGTTTAGTCCACACCGAGTAGTCCACACATGTGTCCAAAGTGGGTCTGGGAGCAGTACTCTCACAGGTACGGGCGGGAGAGGAACACCCAGTAACCTACATTAGTAGGAAGCTCCTCTCCAATGAGAAAAACTACTCCAACATGGAGAAGGAGGCCCTGGCATCAAATGGTTCCTCGACAAGCTGAGATAATACCTCCTGGACCGGGAGTTCACGCAAATGCCTCTTCTGGCTGTGAACGAACCTGGGCTTATGGTGAATCCTGAATAATATAGACATTCCTGTGGCCGGGTCGCCACAATATGTTTAATAATATATATTTTAGATGTCTTTATGTGTTCATAGTTTAGATAATGAGATTAAATCGAACACAGAAAACAAATCAGAAGTTTTGTTCTGCTTGAAATTTCACTTCAAATAAATTCATTAGAGATTATGTAGTAACATCCTCATCTTAATTTCCATCATTTTGTATAAACAGCCAAATCGCTTTCTTGGTGACATAAATAAACTACCATGGCAGTGTCTGCATCAGAAACTTCAGGTGAAATTTGAAGATTTCTATGCTATTTGTACCTTTGTATCTTTGTTTGTACCTCATTATCTTATAAAGAGAGGAAGATTGTAAACATAAAATAAATATCTGTCAATTTTGATTTATTACTCAATTTTGCCAATGAATATTGTTTGCCGGGGATTATGGGCGGACAGCAGAGCCATCCGCCCATGTGGACCCCTGACCAAGAAGTTATTTTCTGCTACACAGGTAAAACCCGTCAAGTAGCTATAAAGTATTGGCTGCACATTAGATGTGCAGAGCCGTCCGCCCATTGAAGAAAAAAGAAGTAGAAAAAGAGTAATAGTTTAAATAGTTGAACGAATTGAAAAACGCCAAGAGATCATGATGATCATCATGTCGTTAAAGAAATGGACGTTTTGATAGTTGAATGGTTTCTGTAGCTGAAAGTATGCAGGAGCAGTTAACGGCACAAAAAACAGGCAAACGGAATTTAGAAATTTTGCATAACAGTAAATGTGCTTGCAGAAGCAACCACCTGACCAAGCAGGTATTTCCTTTTACACAGGTAAAACCCGTTAAGTACGTAGCTATAAAGGAATGGCTGCCATGTACGGTCAGGGTTTTTGGTCTCGTCACAGAGATGAAGGGCGCTTCAGCTGCGAGGTCTGTAAAGCTTTCTTATTACCTCCCTGGCAATAAATAATATAAATACTGTATATCATTTGCATCTTTTTACTGTTATCTTTTTGAGTCATTTGGTGCAATAGTATTCCAATTATATTTCTATTTCAGTTATCTTTGGGTCGGCTTAGCTCAGGAGGTAGAGCAGTTGTCTTGTAACCGTAACAGGTTGCTAGTTCAATCCCCAGCTCCTCCTAGTTGTCGATGTGTCCCTGAGCAAGACACTAAACCCTAACTGCTCCTGACGAGCTGGCTGTCGCCTTGCATGGTTGACTCTGCCGTCGGTGTGTCAATGTGTGTATTAACCGATGTTAGTCCCATTTGGATAAAAGTGTCTGCCAAATGCCCTAATTGTAATTGTAATCTTTCACCTCACACTAAGGGTAACCAAGACAGGTTTATATTAATTCCTTTTATTTCCTCGCAGGAACATAACTTACAAAGTTTTGGGCACTCCCATTAATCCGAGAAGAGATTTCCTAAAGACAACCTTCAAGTGTCTCCTGCTTCTCAGTCTGCTGACCATTCCAATCTGCTTGTTGTTGAACAAACACACTGCCCTATTTTCATCCATCCTATCGAGATATCAGATGTATGGATCTGCTGATGGACCTGCCAAGTTTCAAAAGGCCCTCCCTCGGCATGAACCATTGCGCCTCTCCATGATTTATCCGGGGAACTACCATTTTATCCTGGACGACACCGAGCTGTGTAGGTCCATCCATCCGTACCTGGTTCTGATTGTTCCCGTGGCCCCCGGCAACTGGAAAGCCCGGGACGCCATCCGTAGAACATGGGGCAACGAGACTCTCATCCAAGGGGAGCTCATCCAGACAGTCTTCCTCCTGGGCGTACCTAAAAATAGTAGCAAATTCAAAGTCCTGCAGCGGAACGTACGCACGGAGAACCGGCTGTACCACGACCTGATCCAGAGCGACTTCATAGACAGCTACCACAATCTGACCATCAAGACCATGGTGATGATGGACTGGCTGGCCTCTCGGTGCCCTAAGGTACCCTACGCCATGAAGATCGACTCAGACATGTTCCTGAATGTGGAGAACCTTGTGAGCATGTTAAAGACCCCCGGCACCCCTACCACGATATACATGACCGGCAGGCTCAAGTATGAAAGTCCTGTTGTTCGCGAAAAGGACAGCCAGTGGTACGTGTCTGAGGATAGCTACCGTGAGAACAAGTTTCCAACCCACCTCGTGGGCATGGGCTACGTCTTCTCCCTTGATATGCCCAGAAGGCTTATGGAGATCTCTAAAAGGGTCACTCCCTTTTACGTGGAAGATGCCTATATTGGGGTGTGCATGAAAACATTAGGAATCGACTTCACTCCGCCCCCAGAACGCTATCACTTCAGACTCTACATGTATGAATTCAATTATTGTCATTTGGCCAAATCCATCTGTGCCATCCTCCAAACTCCAGATCAACTGATAAACTACTGGACATCATTAAAGGGGCCTGGCCCGGCCTGTTAGGACATGAGCATCTACACGGCCGTTTAGTGGATAAGTTAAACAGACGTAAAACTTGACTTATAATACCTTACAAACAACAATAAATAAATTCTTCACAATAAATAATCACTTAGTTAATGCTGACTATTATTATTTTGATTAAACTCATGACTTTCCCGGATGTATTGGCTGTCTTATATTTTAAAAAGTATATTTGTATGTCAAACATTATTTTGTATATATTTTGTAAATATAATAATAATAATAATAATAATAATACATTTTATTTCAGCGCGCCTTTCATAGCACTCAAGGTCACCTTACAGGGCAGTGTTTAAAAAAAAACAACAACACAGGAAATATGTAACTTTTAAGTCAGGAGATGAGGGAGCTGTGCTATGTAATCTGCAAAATCTATCTTTCAACGGCTCCTTAACATTGGGTCAGCCTTGGTTGACGTAGCATGTGAGAAATAAAGCCAATGACCCTTGCAGTCCAGGCATTGGGAGCATAGATATATTGATGTTGCGGTATTGATGTCTTCCATAGATTTCATGTGACCATTATGAACCATTCTGCCCTACAAAAGCGAACCGTGGTAGAAGCTTCAACAGCGAGACTGAGAAAACTAGTCTTAACGTTTTTTGACCGTACAACAAATAGTGTTATGAGTTTTATGATCAATGGTACAATGACGAATTTGATCCCTGCATATTTTCTTATTTTTTTGACAGATGACCCCCAACAATCTGATTTTGCGTTATGTCTTCGTATGACTATTAATGTCTGTTTAAACAATACCAGTAAAAGAGCAAAGTATAGTAAGTAGTGTTTCGATTCAGATATCTTCTCCAACTTTAAGAAAACATTTGTCAAACATGTGTGTATATGTTGAATAATGTATCTTTTGGATGTCTGTTTTAATAGTTTAGATAATGAGATTGAAAAGAACACAGAAAACAAACCAGAAGTTTTGTTTTGTTGGAAAATTCACTTCAAATAAATTAAACAAAGATTATGTAGTAACTTCCTCATCTTCATTTCCATCATTTTGTATAAACAGCCTAATCTCTAGTACTTTCTTGGTGACATAAATGGACTACCAAGGCAGTATCTACATCAGAAAACTGCAGGTTTTCAGGCGGAATTTATAGATACTGCTATTTGTACCTCTGTACCTTTGTTTGTACGTCTTTATCATATAAAGGGAAGAAGATTGTACACATAAAACAAATACATTTTAAATGTTGAGTTATTACTAAATTTTGCAAATGAATATTGTTTGGCATGGATTATGGGCCAAAATTCATATGTGGCACGCTGATAGGGGTATTGAATAGCTGCTGTCAGTAGTCTATGGCTACCTTTTTAATGTAACAAAACTGTCAAGCAGAACCTCTCAAAATAGTTTATATGGAGAGGAAACTATCCACTGAGACTAAGAGCCTAACAGAAAAATGTTGCGTCAGAGACGACCACTTAAGTGAATCTCACACACCCGTTGTCCATAAATCCCCTTGTCCTGTGCACACACTTGATCGAAAAAGTATACATGGGAAACAAAAAACGGTGTTCTTCTATGAGCAACCACATAGCTTTTTTTTCTTTTCTAACCATGCTCGGGAGAAAATTCTGTTGTAGGTTTTCCCCCTATCCTTTCTTTGTTGGATAATGTTTGTGTCCGGTCTGTCTAGGCCTGTCATGGCTAACTCCTCTTGCAATTTTAACTTCTCAAATGTTGTTTTTTAACAGAAACTCAACACTGTTAATCACAGGTGCAACACCACTAGCCATATCTGCATCTGATATACTGGTGGAATAATTCACCAAATAATAAAAAAAAAGAGTTAAAACATCAACAGTTGTAGAATATGACCATAGGGCAGACTACTTGACCACAATGGGGAATGTTAAGACTGTGGAAGGTTAAGAATGGAGAAACGCAAATGAGAGGGCAGTTCAGATCATGACAGTTCTTGTTATTGTTACATCCCCAGTGGCAAGTATGTGCAAAGCTATTACTTATATACATTTTTGAGAAAGTATCAGTAGATCTCTCATTCTCTTATAATTATGATATTTTGTCAAGTGGTGACTTAGGCTACAAACTACAGATATACTAAGATAACTCCATTATTTGTCTATTCATTAACATTTTCCCACATGTATGCCCTCATTTATTGATGTTTGACCAATTCATTAGTGTGGTTGCTACTGCAGGCACATCTACTGTTCTTCTTAAAGGTTGTATCAGCAATTCTAGGCCGAAACATAAATGATCAAATTCATCTGATCATCTTTCCTCATGATCAGCTTGCTTCCCAACCCATAAGCAGGCTGTCAAAAAAGTATCTCTGTAGGCAGCCTATGCTTCAAGATCGGACACAATAACCAATGGAACTACCAACCACTCAAAACCAAAACAAATAGTATTCCAACCAATCCCCGACAAGAAGTGGGTGTTGTGGGGTTTTGCGCGTTCATTCATGATAGTTTTTTACTGGATGCACGAACCACGGAAGGGAGGTGCGAGCTGGCTCTGTTTGTTTGGGATCTCGCTTCAAACAACAACAGAAGTGACGTCAACCAACATCGCTGATACAACCTTGAAGTTTTCTTTATTCCGTTTGCCTGTTTTTGGTCAGTTAACTGCTCCTGCATTCTTTCAGCTACAGAAACCATTCAACTATCAAAACGTCCAGGTCTTTGACGACATGATGGCTATCTCTCTGCGTTTTTCAACTCTTTTATTTCAATGTAAGTCAATGGGCGGATGGCCGTCCACCTTCTCTGACTCTTCAACTACTTCAGACATTGTACCTTGGTCTATTTTCCCCGTTAACCTTCGTTCAAACCATTTAAAAAATCAACACACCTGTATCTTCACTAATTTGAAAAGCAAATTTCAATTTTTTTTTAGAAGCACAAATTTGACTACTTTTTATGACGTTCAGGCAGCGGTGACGCTAGCGTTGACGTTAGCGCTGATGTTAGTGCTGACGTTAGCTGTGACGTTAGCTGTGACCTTATAAAATAACGCATTCTAGGTTATTTTATACTTTTTTTAATTATTTCAATAGAGGAGAGGACTGTAGCCATCAACTTCAACCCAGACCTAACTCCCTAAATGACAGTGTTAACGACACAAAAATAATTTCAACATCTGAAACACTTTATTACATGACATTCAGTTGTTGTTAGGAGTAAAGCAAGTGCCAGCATGGTCATCCAGGCGTAATGTGTATCTACAAAAAACAACTTACTAGATATGTATAGATAGCCAAATTGTGGTGTAATTTCTGTACAAGGTAACTACTCGCATGAAGAACTATCTGCTCATGTATTCAAAAAGTTAGAAAATGTAAAAGAAAGTTGGAAAAACCCAAACACCATTCGGGGATCCCAGTTGGAGATGGAACTCAGCGTAACGTAGATAAGAAAAGAACAGCAACACTTGAAAGAACGATTTTTCTTTCTCTTTTTTTGTAGGGTCAAAGAAAACATCCTCTTGTATTTTCACATCAATCCAGTTGTGTAGTTTTTCTAAATTGTGCATGGTATCTGATTTCATCCAATGCCGTTTTTTTTAATATTAGATAGATATTTTCACATATTTGCACACAGATAATTTACCAACATGATTGGCAAGCAAATAAATTAAATAATAAATTAAACTGCAATAAAGACAAACAATACACAGAATGCTTTGTATCAGATGCAAACTCAAAAATAACCCAGGGACCGTTTAAAAGCACAAGGTAGTTCATTTGTTTGTCACATTCAGCGGGTTTAAAAAAAATAAAAAATGTAATTATAAAAAAGAAAAGATTGAAACATTTAATATAATACACATTTGGTGTTTATCGAATTAAGCAAGACTAATGAAATGATGACAGGCAAATCTTCCTCTGAATGTGTCCTGCACTATGAGAGAGCAAAAGAGGCTTATTTTGCCAAAGGTACGAATGCATCGTTTGTTTAATGTGGACTTATGTTTCAATATATTCAGGTTTTCATATTGGGACAGATAAGATCATATTATTGCATTTTCAATACTGAGAAGTAATATTTTAGAACTGCATGGGTTATATGTTTGACATTAAACACAGTTTTAGTAAGTTGGGTAGACTGAATAAAGACACACTAGATCCTCTGCATTTTAAAAACATTGACATTTCAAAGGAATACAGTGACTTTTGGGGCAAAATGGTTATTTTCCACTTTCCCATATTCTTAGGTCAAGGACCGTACCATTTTCTTACCAATACGGCCAGCGCTCACCAAACATCTCTGTGTTTGTAATTTTTTTGAAATTTTAGTTTTTTTGATTCACTGTGCATAAAGAAGCGTTATCGTTAAAATATCTTTACTATGGTGACGCTGGAATGCTGTATTCAACCTCACTCCTTATCTGCTACATTTGCTTCAATGGATATCAGCTAACTCTCTCAATTTATTGGAGAAAAAAAAACACGATGGTCCTCCGTATCCGTTTCATACCCTTATTTCTCATTTCTCATTTCTCCTTCGACTCCCTTTAAAGACTTCCGGTCACTACCATCACTACCATTGCTCTGTTAATTTCATTACTGTCCTCTTCTTCCCAAATAAGACATAAAGACAATAAGACAAATCGTGGCTATTTGCGGCTCTAATACTTGTTCTTCTTAATACCTCTCCTTTTTCCATTTCTCCACATGATTAAATAATGTACGAATAACATGTATCCATCCCTCTGGGAGAAGACAAATGAGTTTAGATGTAAACATCACACTGGAATATTTCTCGCTGTCCTTCAAGACACATGTAACTCAACATGTAACTCAAGTAACTTGCCCTCTTCCCTTCTTCTGCCCCCCTCAAAGTAAAGGACCTCATGGGATTTGTTGCAAAGAGGGCTCTTTCCCCCTCACATGTCTTCCAAGTCCTTCCATTTCAGTTAAGAACAGCCCACTGTGTGGAGGAACGGCGATAACAATCAAGCACCAGGTGATCCTCCTTATGATCCAGGTCATTGCAATGACAGTGGAATTGCTTGAAGCTCTCAGACGTTCATTTCTGTCCACCGTGGTCACTTGAACTCTGTGCTCCCTTCAGTCCTCTTTCCCCATTGGTCCCCCGTTTAAAAGAAAAACCGGTTTATCTTGACTCTCAAGAATCAGGAGCCATGCCCAGATTGTTCTGCTTCTTGAGGTGAAGACATGTGAAGCACTATAGGTCAGTGACCTTGTTCTCCACAGCAGCAGCTACCTGCTGCAGCCTGTAGCCCAGCTGCATTTTCTGGGCCATGGTGTCCTCCTCCAGGGCTGTGATGATCTGAAACAACAAGGAACTAGAGCTGTCAAGCGATTAAAATATTTAATCGTGATTAATCGCATTAATGTCATAGCTAACTCACGATTAATCGCAATTAATCCCAAATTATTTTTCTATGCTAAATATCCCTTGATTTTTTTGTCCCATAATTCTTCTCATTTTAATTCTCTTATCAACATGGTGAAGTGCATCGGCTTGCCTTGTTCAAATGATTTTTTATTGATAACAACATTGGCATATACTGATCAAAACAGGACGATACAAAAAAAGAGCCTATAGTGCAATTAAACGACTGCTTTGAACAAATGTCATTTGAACATAGCAGTCAGGCTTCTGCTTCTTTGTTTTGAACCAAAGAAAAAAAAAAAAAAAAAAAAATCTTTTTTTTTAAATATAATAATTGCGTTAATCGCGCGATAACATTTTTAAACGTCGTTAAAATTGGTTTGCGTTAACGCCGTTAATAACGCGTTTAACTGACAGCTCTACAAGGAACCATTGGATACCATCTAGGATACTAGTAAGGAACATTGGCTTCAGTCAGAAACACTTGGCTACTAGTAAGGAACACTTGGCTACTAGTAAGGGACAATTGGCTACTAGTAAGGAACATTGGCTTCAGTCAGAAACACTTGGCTACTAGTAAGGAACACTTGGCTACTAGTAAGGGACAATTGGCTACTAGTAAGGAACATTGGCTTCAGTCAGAAACACTTGGCTACTAGTAAGGAACACTGGGCTACTAGTAAGGGACAATTGGCTACTAGTAAGGAACACTTGGCTCCTAGTAAGGGACAATTGGCTACTAGTAAGAAACAATTGGCTACTAGTAAGAAACAATTGGCTACTAGTAAGAAACAATTGGCTACTAGTAAGAAACATTTGGCTACTAGTAAGAAACAATTGGCTACTAGTAAGAAACAATTGGCTACTAGTAAGAAACAATTGGCTACTAGTAAGGAACAATTGGCTACCAGTTAGGAACAATGGGCTACCAGTTAGGAACAATTAGCTGCTAGTTAGTAACAATTAGCTTCTAGTTTGGAACATTGGCAGGAGCAATTGGTTACTAGCCATGAACAATTGACTACCAGTTAGGAACAATTGGCCACCAGTTAGCAACACCTGGCTACTAGTTGGCAAAAATTGGCAGGACAAATTTGAAACCAGACTCACCTGATCATAATATTTGTTGATGTATTTATACAACTCATGTAGGGCCACGAGATGGTTAACTTCCCCAGCATAATTCTATAAGTGCAGTAGAAGAGAAAAAAAATCCATGATGGTGTGTTAGTGGTGCCTGTCATTTAATGGTGTACTCTTTCAACTCAACACCTTTCGACCACAGGAATAGAGCCCAAAGAGTTACCGACATACGTACACGAGACAGTTCTGCTAGAGCAGAGTTCATTTCTTGGTCACTTGCGGGGATAGCCTGACGAATGTCTGCGTAATACCTGAGAATGTGAGGATAGAAAAAACAGGTTGTTAAAATATTCCCTTACATTCCACTATCTGTGAACGTCAGTAAACAGTCCCAAGTGCAAGAATAATCCAAACACGACTAGAAGAACAACAACAAAGACGCGGGAATAACGTTTTTTTTTGACTAAAAATCGGACAAAGCGTTATCTGAGACATTATGTGCATCCATCTATCAGTATTCCCTTCCTCTCTGCTCTCGCCACTAAACCCACGCAACTGAAACGGATATAGTGTATAGCTGGCCTTGAGGTCCCGCCCTCCCTATTACCACCCTACGCACATTCTAAGCACCCCGTTCCGGGCGGTCAATGGTGAGATGATAATGCCAGGGAACGAGGTTAGCCGAAGACCGTAAAGGTACGACGCAGTCTGCGAGTCTCAGAGCAGACAAGTCCTGCGGGGTTCGTCTGCCCTCTCTAGCACCGACAGACGGATCGTGGCGTGTTTCGCACTGCCCTGCCAAGTCCCGGGACCCTGGGACCAGTGGGGCTTCTGGCGGGCCTGCCCTCACCTCTCCACCATGTGCTTGTAGCGGGGGATGTCTCTAGCGTACAGCAGCTTGTTGATAGGAGAGTCCTGCAGAGGGGAGATGTGAGAACAGTTCACTGAGACACGTTATGAAATGAGCCGGATGGAGTCTTTTGAGTCAGAACGACAGGGTTAGGGAATGGGAATATTTTGGGAGGGAAGGGGCCATGTTGCTAGCTGAATGTTGAACTACAAAGATAATTGTTGAGCAAGTGCCATAATAAATTGCTATAAATGTTGTGCATTACAGATGTACAATCAAGAGATTTATACCACAGCTTTGTAAAATATTTCCAAGAGTCTGCATTATTTTTCAATTATGGGACACTTCTGCCTTTTCAGATCAATGCATCGACCAGAGTTTTCCTTGACAACGCAAAAACATATGCTCAAAGCATCGCAGAGGAAAATTACTGTATTATATTAATTACAAAACTTTTATAAAGTGAGTCAATAAAGATACCAATATGAATATTCATAAACAATATAGACAATGGTCTCACCCGTCCCAGCTTGTGCTCAGCTCTAGTGCACGAGTCCATGAAGGTTTGAGCAATGACCGACAGAACGGCGTCCACATGGTCTGAGGCCTGCACGTCAAAGATGAACTGGGGGTTCTTCAGAATATTGATCCAGAACCTCAACGGAAGGCTGAAAGGAAAACACCTTTTTTTAATTTCTTTTTATGTATATATCTATATCTATATCTATATATCTATATATAGATATAGATATATATATAGATATATATATAGATATATATATATATATATATAGATGTATGGGAAAGTAGTAGTTGGTGCCTTTTCTTTTGATAAAATAACTTCTTATGCCATTCAAACACCCAAAAACTTCAGAGAAGAAAAGACATCAATGGAAGACCGTCTGACGCAGGTACACAGAATGTACAGAGTTTCAGTGCAAATTCTTTCATTCTTTTTGGCCTGGGGTGTACAATATTTTAAAAAAAGCCATGTGTGGGTGTAGATGATGGCTGGTTGAAGCAGCCTCACCTGACCCGTGTCAGACTGATTGGACTCTGGGGCTGGGTGAGGCTGCACACCTGTTGTGCATTGAGAAATCAATGTGCACAGGTTGAACCAGGGCACACACTCAGGGGAGATGTCCTGCATGGCAATATGGCGCACTGTTGTCATTCAGCAATAAACCGCTCTTCTCTTCTGGCATTGGCATTTGTCACAACGTGTTGGTCACCTGTTGGTCTTCCAGATGTGGATGGTCTCTGGGTCTGTGATGTTGTGCAGCGACGCCTGCTCGTCCAGCATGTCAAAGAAGTACTTCACCGCCAGGGGGACGGGCCGGCTGGTGCTGAGGATCGCCGTGAACAGATCGTCCACAAATTTCTGGAGCGTGCCCTGAAGGTGCCGAGGCGGACAGACGAGAGAGAGAGAGAGAGAGAGAGAGAGACGCAATTTGCATAAGGAAGGAGAAGGTTGAGCTCGGTGTGTCACTCAAAAATGCCAGACAAAATGCTTGTGAGATTCATCAGGGTCCCGGGCCACATTTTGATCATTCCGTTTTTGGATCAGAGAGCAGATTTGCATAATGATACACTTTATTCATAACAGAAATACCAGAAGGAAATGTATAATTATTATAATAGGGTCACCTCGTGAGATCAGGAGCATCACGATTGGCTGGTGGTTTCTTAACAACCTAACGCCGGGATTCCACCGGACGCGTTACGGCAGCGCAGCGCTGCCTTGCGAGCCAGCCGTATTCACGCGAGATCACGAGATCACGCGATAATCCTAAACCTAATGTATTCACCTTCCACTCCCAAAACGACTGCAATTTAATGCCACGCTTTGTCCTTCCGGCCATTGCCCTTATAAAAAGAATGATTTGGTACATAAATGACTTCATGTTGCTGAACTTCGACAATGAGTCTCTCGTCGTCCATGTTGCCGACCCTCTGAGACCCTTTGATTGATTGACTGCTGACCTGGTGCCACCGGTCATGACGTAATAATGTTGATGTGAAGTTGTGATAGGCTACATGAGTATTGTGTTTTATTTTGAAAATCGACCGGATGCTCTATGGCTTTTACTTTTTCACTTCCTGCCCGGCTCGACCTGCTCCGTTGAAATTGACGCGGTTCAGCAAGGGCTTGCGTCAAAAATAGAAGTGCTACGGAATGATAGCGCTGCGGCGCGGTGAGCCGCTCCTGGGACGCTGCTGAGACGTTCCGCAGCCGCGCCCGGTGGAAATGGTCTCATTGATCAGAGTGGAACCTATCTGCTGCGGTGACCGCTGCCCAGCCGTATGTGGATGGTGTTTCACTACATGGAGTGGTGGCTCTAGTACCTTCATGGAGAGCAGCCTGGTGAGGTATATCTCCGGGATGGCCTTGGCTCGCTCGCCCCCCCGCTCTCTCACGCTGCCCTTTCTCTGTTTGGGCAGCTCAGCCTCCTCGTTGGCCTTCACCAGGTGCCACAGCCTCACGCCCCCTTCCTCTCCATCATCCAGCATGGGGGTCTCTGAGAGAGAGAGAGAGAGAGAGAGAGAGAGAGAGAGAGAGAGAGAGAGAGAGAGAGAGAGAGAGAGAGAGAGAGAGAGAGAGAGAGAGAGAGAGAGAGAGTTTCAATTCATTGATAACGGATATAATCACACATACACGCACAGAGTGTTATTCTCATGGATAGAGATAGAAGGGGGGTTCCCCTAGGCCGTTGTACAGGGGGTTGTGTAGGTGCCAGATGTCAAGGAAAGGTGCAAATTGAACATCCAGATTGTGAGTTGAGAATGTGAACAAATTTGAAAGCACTAATACATGCAAAAGGCAATACAAAAACACTTACTCTCCCCAGGCATATAGTCGTGGCTGTCGTAGTGGTGCTGATGTTTGCCGTTCCGGGGGACCAGAGCCACTGTTGCTCCATCCGGGAGCTGATGGGAGGAGCAACTCAAGCTGATTTTCGCTGAACTTTAGGGCCTAAAAAGATCCCCTCAGGCTCTCCCCAAACTTGGGCAAGTCAAATTCTAAGTGCTTTTATTGCTCAAATGCACAGTATAGTAACACAGGGTAGTTCTGGGATGTGAAGGCAATGTCATAACAATGTAATATAAATGAATGAATAAGTAACTAACACTGCTGGTTTATGATGTGTGTGTGTGTGTGTGTGTGTGTGTGTGTGTGTGTGTGTGTGTGTGTGTGTGTGTGTGTGTGTGTGTGTGTGTGTGTGTGTGTGTGTGTGTGCGACCTACTGACCTTGTAGTGCTGTATTGTGTTGAGCCGTTTCCAGGAACCCTGGGTTATAGATGTCAAGTCCTCGTCAGACAGGATCAAGTGACCTGCGACCCCTGCACGCCATTCTGGAGAAATAATACACATTCATTGAATACGAAACGAGTAGTTATTTGCAGTCTTTGTGTCATGATTATTATTATTATTACATATATCATTATAGTATATTATTATTAGCATGAAGAGCGTAGGAGAGCAGGTTCACCAAGGTTCAGAGAGTCAACGTGCGGCCTCTGGGAGAAGGAGGTGCCCTTCCAGGTCTGCTCCAGGATCTTCTCCTTCACCTGGGTGATGGTGTCACAGTCCAGGACCTTGGCTGGCGCTGTCTGGGCCGCGGAGCCAGCGTCGGCCCCTGGAGCTGGGATGAGAACGTTCAGGGTCTGGGACAGCGGGGAAGGGTTGGGGGTTACCGGTGGATATTGTCTGGACAGTATTTTAACTCACTGCATTTTGACCCATTTTAACTCACTACATGTTCCTCTGGGGATGAGTAAAGTAGCCATAATCATCTTACGATCTCAATAATCGAGTGTGAACAATGCTGAACCCTTTCTAGTCAGAATAAAAAACAATGTGAGTCCTATCCCATTGTCCTCATACCGGCCACTCCAGTCTAGAGCACTACACTCCTGTCTGAATCATGTAGGTTATAAGTCAATGATCTTGTTCTTGTATCTTTGTCCGACATCATTGTATTGGTATATGGAGTACATTGCATTAAGTAGCATCTCAAAAAAGACCCCTATCCACCAAATGCAACCATAAAATCACCTGCGGCAATAATTGGGTTTGTGTGGAGTAGGGCCGAATATTCCAGGGATGTTGTTAATTCGACATAACTTTCGCCCCGAGTAGACCGGGATTTCCCGCCAAAACTGAAATTTCCATTTCAACGCGTACGCTAACATCCTCTTGCTGCATTCGTTATCATTCGTTAATATTCGTTAATATTCGTTATGTTAAGACGGTTGTGAGGGCAGCGCGGGCGTGGCACGCGGCTAGAGACGGGGCACGCGGCTAGAAATCGATACACACGGCGGCACGGTTGGCCTGAACCACACGTGTGGACTTGGGGTGGAACTTCGGGATCGGAATACTTTGTGGGGATCCCCTTGGCTGAACCCCCCTCTGTTTGAAGTGTGAAGTGAGTTCTCACCAGCGTGCGGTACTCCACGTCCTCGCGCAACAGGCGGTTGTCGTTGAGCGTGTACTTGGCCTTCCCGCTCACGGCGTCCACTGGGCCCTTGTCCACCTGGTGCTTTATGGCCCTGAACAGCATGTAGAAGGACTCCCCTGCCGACTCCTGCCCCGCAACACACGCAGGTGGTTAACTACTACAGACAAGACCGCTGCCGCACGCGCCTGTTAGCCAGCTAGCAACATCCTGGGCTCTTGATGCGATGGGACACAAACCCATAGCATATGGAATCTGCTTTGAATAAATATTCGATCAAGTCTTTTTGTGATTTGTGTTGCTACACAAGAAAGCAGATGCCTAGCTCTAACAAATAATATACTTGATTTAATTTATTGATGTATATTTACACTATATTAACAAAGTATATCTTCTTCTTTGGATAGTATGGCATAACTGATAGATAGTATGGCATAACAGGATTTTCAATGAAATTTTGTGTAAAAACCCTAACCCAAGTCATGAACCCAAGTCATTGTTTTGGATTCTCTGTATGTCAAAAGACGGACGTCCGAACCCTTACCCTCAGAAAGGTGAAGAGGCAAATGGACATCCAGTTGGTCAGGAGTTTCTCCACCACTGACTCCGTTCTTAGGAAACAAAGCACAAAGCAATTTAATTTACATTTAGGGGTATTTGCTGATGCATTTATCCAAAGCGACATACAACCATTCATTCACACATTCACACAAGGCGCCTCAGGGTGAGGCGCCTTGCTCATGGACAGCTCGAGCAAGGCGCTCATGGACAGCCAGGGATCGAACTAGCAACCTTCCGGTTACCAGTCAACCCGCTCTCCCTCCTGAGCTACTGCTGCGCCTTGCCAAAAATCACAAAGCCCATCCCACTAAGAGTCTAACCACAAACCCCCTTCCAGACCCCCCCTGTTGGTATCCACCGTGCCCTTCCCCACGCGTGGCGCTCACCTCCTCAGCATCAGCTTGGGGTTCTTGGCCACGTACTGCTCCACCAGGTCGCTGAGCAGCGTCTTCAGGATGTCCGTGAAGTACTCCAGCTTGCCGTGCAGCGCCACAGTCAGCAGGGAGGCCACGTAGGCCCGGTCCCTGGGGGAGAAGGTCCGCTGCACCTCCAGGGTGTGGATGAACTGCAGGAGGGCGGAGACACAACAACAGTGTTGGCAAAAAATAAAGTAGGCTACGGTGAGGTCAATCAGTAGCAACACTCAAGTTTCAAAACACAGGCTTTGGGAAACATGCAAACAAAAATTAAGTGGTCAATGAAAAATATAAAAAGGTCACTTTATCCCATACAATTAAAACAGAAATGCACTTAAGCGGTGGTGACACATGCTGTTACTTAATGTGGTCCAAAGGCTGAATGAAGCTGATCTATTTCGCAAGCTATGACATCGTAAGTGTGTCTTCCTCTCACCCTCTTGCAGGTAAGAGCAGCCTTCTCA
Source organism: Gadus chalcogrammus (assembly GCF_026213295.1). Taxonomy (NCBI): domain Eukaryota; kingdom Metazoa; phylum Chordata; class Actinopteri; order Gadiformes; family Gadidae; genus Gadus; species Gadus chalcogrammus. The sequence goes on along the minus strand of NC_079418.1, from coordinate 27,831,236 downwards.
AGTATTAAAGTAATGCTGTCTATCCAGTGCACCGTCATTCCTAACCTAGGGATAAAGGTGCACTGGATAGACAGCATTACTTTAAAACTTGAGAAAAGAAGTTACTTACTCAGAAAATATTCAATAGTCGACAGGGGAAGCATGTCTTCTACTGATGAACCCTGCAACCCTAAGTGGGTAGGTAGACCGATTTATCCGGCATACGGATAAAACAAATAAACTTGTGATGTCACTAAAACACAGGAAAAGGCAGATTTTCAAAAGGCTTGTAATGGCTAATCACACCTACAATATCACCCCTTTAACATTTTGATGGTATATAGATTGAAGGGCGAGACGTGGCCGTGTGCGACTCCTAACACTATGGGCTGGTGGATAATTCAACCGATTTTTTTTTTTTTTTTTTTAATTGCCATGGGCCCCCCCCTCTGCCTTTGGCCCCCCCACGACTGACTCACTTTCCCCCGCAGTCCGTCGGCCCTGCCCACAATACCACCATTATGCAGTTTATTTAATTCATCCAATTATCTGTTCAGTTCCCGTTATCGCCACATGATGGCGGTGTGGAGGGAACACGTCCATATTACCATGTCAATTGAACTTGTGTCCAGTCCAGGCCCTTTTAAACGATATATTAAAATATTTATAGATGATAAAAAACAATAGTTTGTGATTTTTATCGTCTCTCATCCCACAGAGCTCGCACTCCAATGCGCTCCAGCGCTCTCAGTGGACGTGCTCCAGCAGGCTGCAGTAACCCTTCCCAGCCAAAGGGGTCAGTAATGAAAATAAATTCCTGATTGTACACTTATTCCCGTAAAGGGCTATATATACAAACAAAACTGACTCGACCTTCCCCGTTCAAACCCATAGCACGATAAGGTCCCCTCTGACCTTGGTTAAGAAGAGCTTGCTGTTGAGCAGGTTGGACAGCTGAACGAGTCCTTGCTCCACGGTCTGCCTGCGTCCCTCTGGCACGTCCAGCTCACGTCTCAGTGGCGACTCCTGGTGGCCGGGGAAGAAGATGCGCTCTGCGTAGGTGCTGTACTGGAGGAAGGGGATCCCCGAGCCCACCAGGTCACTTGACATGTCCATCATCTCTGTCATCAGGTCTGCAGAGGGGAGGGGACACCGGGGCAAGGTGGAGCCAGAGGGAAGAGGGAGGGGTTTTAAGAGCTTTGTACAAAAGCTACACAATGAATTATAGGGGGGATTATAATCCTTATTAAAATAATAATGTGGAAATGCAAGTTATGTTTAGAAATAAACAATGAAAGGTAAACCACAAGACAGAGCACAGATGTGTTGAGGCAGTAGGGTTTAAAATACATTGATATTTTTCAATTTGGTAAACAGAAATAAACCCTCTCTCGCGACCTGTGAACTCCTTCTTGCAGCGGTCTCGGACACTTGTCTCCAGGTTCTCCAGCTGGATCTGCACTTTCTTATAGTCCCTCATCGCCTGCTTGCTTTTCTTCCTGATGACAGAACAAAAACCATGGTAAGAAACTGTACATAAGAGGGTTAGGGGAAGAACTGGAAAGTGCTCTAACCTAAAGATGCACTCTCAGTAATCTGGATCAGTGTGTGCATTAGCCATATCTCTAGGTCTGCGTCTGTATTATATATTTCATATCTGCCCTTCCCTCTAATGAATGGTTTTATGTGCTGTGTTATATTATATGGCTGCTATTGTTGTAAAGCCAAGTCCAGTAAATTGTATTTGTATAGCCCTGACTCACATTTACAGTCTGAAAGAGTTTAACAGGTCCCATTCCTAGGACACTCCCCTAACCCTTGCCCCAAAAAGGGCAAGAAAAAAAAAACTAAAGTAGCATGGAAGAAATCTTGAGAAGGAAAGCAGAGTGGGGGATGCCAATTTCCAGAGATGGTCATGATTGCAATGGGTGCCGTAATTGAAATACATAGAAGTAATAGAAAATACCTTTTAAAATCATTGAGGTGAAATATAAATGTTTATTGTCTATGGTGATGGGGTCATGGTGGCCAGTGAGCAAGCAGGAGTCCCAGTCCCAGTCAGCGCAACACTCTGCAACAGAGACAGCTGTGGTTGTGGTTTGACGGACAGGACCCAGGTTACCTGTAGATGAGCACGATGATGAGCACCATGAGCGCCACCACACTGGCCCCCACCCCTACCCCCACCTGGGCCTCGGGGGGGAAGCTCATCTGGGCCTGGCTGTCGTACTGCACCCGGCCGAGCGAGAAGTTCAGGTTCCCCATCTGGACCTGGAGGAGGAACGGAGGGAAGGCGTTCCTTTAAGAGACGTCAAGCGGGGCTCCCAGTGGCCGATAGTGTACCTTTTTTTCTATCTAGGTGCCTGGATTAAAAAAAATCCAGATTTATTTCCCAGAACGCCCGCAAAACGTCATCCACGCTTTGAGGGCGGGGTCGTAGCGACCCAAGGTGCCCCAGGTCACAATGCTTTGGCTAAAGCCGTGAATCACGTTGAACTACAGCATTTCAAGGGCTTAGCGAATCGTAGAATCCTGATAAAAAAAAAGAGTCTGCACATCAGGGCGAGGTTTCGATTTCATTTGCATGCGACGCCCTGTGCTGTAGCGTGTGGCGTGACCGGATCACTTTGAGCTTTTCAATTGACATGCAGTCAGTACGTTGTTGACGGATCAGTGGATCTGTGGAAACTCCATCTGCATCCTAAGTGCATCGATCCCGATATCGGATGTCTTAAGGTGGAGGCGCGGCGATGCGTGCTGACCGTGAACTCTGGCAGGTGGTTCAGCCCCTCCTCCCCTCGTCGGACCGGTCTGGGGGGCTGCTGGGCCGGGGGCTCGCAGTACAGGTGGTGGTGGGTCAGGGTCTTCACGGTGCAGACCCCGTCCCCTATCAGAGCCACCACCTCCTCCTTGGAGATGGCCAGGTCCAGGTTGACTCCCTGCAGGAGGGAACAGAGAGAGGGAGAGTGGCGGTGAGGTTCGGGTTTACTTGCTTACTTCCCAACACAGACTTCTCGCTCCAGAAGTCGAAGTGCTTTTATTTATGAAATGCATAGTATTACACAGGGTCATTCTGGGAAAGGAAATAATTGAGACAAGGAAAGGGCGGACTGTGTGATGAATAGAAAATATATAGTTAGAAATATGCCAAAAATACAAGTATAACGATTATTTTAAGGCAAGCTTGCTGTTGAATCCTTCTTAATTTTGTCATCTTTTTTAATTGTTATGTTTACTTATTTAACTTAATTACTCACATTATATTGATTTATTGTATTTTATGTCCTCGGTCTCATCATTCCACTATCGTTTCACTTTCATTTGATCCTTTTCTGACTGAAGCAACACCATGTAGCACTAGCATAGCGTGTTAGCATCAAGCTAGCATCACGCTAGCACACGGTCGGCGCCTCACCTCCACCGAGATGATGCTGCCGGGCTTGTGGTGGTACGGCTTGCTGCGGTCCTTCCGGTTCAGCGGGAACAGCATGGGGTCGGGCTGGTAGCTGAAGGCCTCACCACCGCCGCCGCCGCCGCCGCCGCTGACGCTGCTGAACTCAAACTGCAGGCTGTCCAGCAGGAAGTGGACGCGGACCCGGGCCCTCCTGGCCTCGGGGCCAACGCTTGGGCTGGTGCACTGGATCATGGAGGAGCTGATCACCGTGCACAGAGACTCGTGCTGTGGCGGGAACACATGAACCGAGGTGAGTAACGAGGGGTAGGAACGCATTGAGTAACAAGAGAAGGGAGAAGGAGATACGTGTGTAGTGCGGGAATGCAGTACAGTAAAGTAGGCTACAGTACAGTACAGTAAAATACATGAAAATTCAAATCAATTGAAGTATAGTAAACAACAAAATGTTTACTGAAATGATGTCTAGATTAGTAGAGTAGAAATGTAGGCGCAAAAATGTATCCAAACATTGTAGAAAGTTGAGGCAGACATTATTGATCATATGTCCCACATTATTGAGAGTAAACATTATCATACCGTTACACATAAAGTGTCAGTAAAGGTAAGCGTGAGGGTGATTTTGTTTTACAGGGCCTTTATAATGTACGGCCGTAACACAGGGCCGTAACACAGGGTCGTAACAATGTATTGCTCTCGTTATTAAATGGCGCGTATTATACCACCAAAGAAGCGTCGTAGCCCTTACAAGTAGTTTCAAATTCTGCCTTTCCCTGTGTCTATTCAGCATACATCTAGGTGGACACGCCCATTTGTGATATCACTGAGGCACAGGAAACGTCTAATCAAACTCACACCTGGTGGTAACATAGAGGCCCTTTAACAGGACGATATTTTCATCGCTGGCGTCCTATTGGCTGAGCCCCCCCACCTGTTTGACCCCACACAACGTCCCCTCAGGGCAGTCCGGTTCTGGAACGATCCTCCTCAGTCTCCCCCAGGCTCCCGGACCCCCGCCCACCACGGCCCTCCTCCTCCTCCCCCTCCTCCTCCTCCGGGGGGGCAGTGGGTCCGGCGGGCTGAGGGTGACCCGGAGCTTGGGCTCCTGGACCACGTCCAGGTTGTGCCCGGACACCCGGATGGTTCTCCCGCCCCTACGGACCGGAGAGAGAAGAGAAGCTTGAGCTGTTTTTTTTATTTTGTATAAATTGTACAATGAAAACGAGATATGTTCAAAAGTACGCTATGCAAATGTTTTGGGTTGAAAAGTGCTCTAGAGTAAATGTTGGCATTCAGACGCTAAATCTAAGGCTATGTTTACTTTAGCAAGCCTCGTATTTTAAGAGAGACAGGGTTGAGGAGGAGAGTGTTATAATATTTTTGGAGCTAGCTTGAAATAGCAAACTTTGAATATTGTACCAACATAACGTCATCTACAAAACATATTGAATCTTTATGTCTTTATTTTTTAGAACAGTCCCAAGGGCAGGAAGACAAAACCAACCTGAGGAAGCTTTTGGACGGAGCAGCCCTTGTAATGTTCGGGTTGGGGGTGTAGTGATAAGTGATGCCCTGTAGGTGGCGCTCGGTCCCACCGAATCGCACGGTGATACCGTGGTCTCCTGTTCGGTTGCTGCTTCCGCTCTGACAGTTGATCTGATCATCATCGATAGTAAGTCTGGGCAGAGGTATGATAAGATTAAACAGGCACTTTGTTAATCCCAGACAGGAAATGCAGGTGTCACAGCAGAAAGTACAGGACAGTACTTTCTGTATGTCAACTACTTTGTGTGTGTATATGTGTGTGTGTGTGTGTGTGTGTGTGTGTGTGTGTGTGTGTGTGTGTGTGTGTGTGTGTGTGTGTGTGTGTGTGTGTGTGTGTGTGTGTGTGTGTGTGTGTGTGTGTGTGTGTGTGTGTGTGTGTGAGACATTTCTTTACACAATAAATGAAGATAGTTTTAGAGTCAGATATATACAAAGGTTGAGGGAGACATTATCAACAGTAAATGATCAAAACTATACATTAATGACACAATTATACATCCTGTCTAAAGTCTCATTCATCCATTTGTTCCCCCACACTAACAAGCCCCCTGGCCACACTAACAAGCCCCCTGGCCACACTAACAAGCCCCCTGGCCACACTAACAAGCCCCCTGGCCACACTAACATGCCCCCTGGCCACACTAACAAGCCCCCTGGCCACACTAACAAGCCCCCTGGCCCCTGGCCACACTAACAAGCCCCCTGGCCTCACTAACGTGGGCCCTGGCCCCTGGCCCCTGGCAACTTACACAAGACATGGCACTCCTCCGATGGCGACGCTGACCTCCCCGGCGTGGCCGGTTCTCAGCCGGTGGCCCCTGATGCGGAGCCGGGAGCCCCCCGCCTTGGGCCCCCTTAGTGGGGAGACGCTGGTCAGAATGGGGTCCTACCCGGGGGAAGGGGAAAGAAGCAGAGGACAAGAGTAAGAACAACAACAATAGCAACATCAACAACAACAACAACAATGCATTACAGAGTGTATCGGGTTAACGTGCGTTGTGTATTGAGAAACACACGCCCTTACAAAGGCAGCTGTTGTTATAATAATAATACTTATTGTTTTGTTCATATTAACATTCCTGCTATCGGCATACCACTGAGAAAGTGATATGCTGGGAGGAATTTGTGGGGAGGGGCATTGAAAAAAGATGAGGGCTTAAAAAACAATCTCTAGGACATCCCATAACTGTTTCAATATAACAGTTGTATTGGGCCAGTAAAGGCTTTAGGCTATGAGCCTGTGATCATGCACTTTATCAGTACAATAAGAATGCAGGATATCAGGTTCTTATTTCGCATCATTTCAAAATGCGTCTCCATTATCTGCGGCTACTTCAGTGTTGACCCTCTCCAACAGAGAGCAACGTCACTTAAGGAATCGTTGCACGCATCCTGATTGGTTGAGGTCAAAGCAACATCGGTCTCTAATAACGGCTCCGATAAGGAAACATCAGACGAAAGCGAAAACGGAACATGAATTCAGGATGTTTATCGGTCCGGTTGTGTTTACCTGGAAGCTGAAGACGTGAGTGGATCGCCCGTGCCCCCCTCCCCTCACAGAGACCACTGCCTGGCCACTCTTCTCTGCTCCACTGCCCGTGGTCTCACACACTATCCTGGAAGAGCAAGGCATCACGTTTAAGCCAGATGAAAATATTGGCTTGTATACTATTCTTCCCTTTCCCTGCATATAGTTTTTTAGCATTTTGCTTTTTGTACTTTTGCACATTTATTTTTGTTTTAAATATATTTGCAACATGGTGTCTGCTACTGCTGGAAGTGCAATTTTTATAGGATTTTTTAATCAGTTATTAAAGTTCCTATCTATATATATATATATCTATCAGAGGGCCAGATGATGATGCGCTCTTCCTGCGTGCTGCGTGAGTCCCTTGCCTGGAGGAGACCTCGTATCTGCTGGGGATGACGTGACAAGGAACACCGGCGACAGTCACAGAGTTCTCGACGTCCTCTGGTTTCTGACCCAGGTTGGAGCCGGAGATGGTCACCACCGTCCCCCCCTCCACAGGGCCAGAAACTGGGTCAATCTGCCAGGGGGGGCGGGAAAACAGAGGCAGCTGTAAACAACTCGTTCATGTGCAGCGCTTGGGCATCGCTGTAGCTTTGATGTAGAGCCGCAGGTGTGGCCCCGGTTGCTGGTGAAAGACTTTGCAAGCTGTGGCATCAGCTGGCACATTTATTTGTATTGCAATGAACTCTTCAAAGGTTTTAAGACAAGCTCTGATGAACGTGAATGTGACGGGAAATTGGTTAAAGTGTGATTTAAGTGTCCTGGTTTTGATCTATGTGAACATCGTGTAATGTACACTTAAAAGGATGGAAGCGGAAGACCGCAGGCTCCCAGGAAGAGATTTACGGGTCATCAATACAATGAGAAACTCCTAATAGCAGACCACAACAACATATGGAAGCAAACAAGGCAATGAATAAGTCATTCGCTCTTATAACAACGATAACAATACTTCAACATACATAACCATCTATCGGATCACTCTCAAGTCTGTAAAAATGAGATCCTCGTCGAGGAGTGGACCGGACTCACGAAGTGGATGACGGGCGCGGGGCAAGTGTGCGTGACCTCCTCTGTGCAGGACAGCCCGAACACACAGCTGGAGGCGGAGTCAGCGGCGCACCAGGCGCAGCCGTAGCGCGGCTCGGCCGTCCGGCAGCGGCTACAGTCGGAGCGCCCCACCGAGCAGTTGAACAGGGTCACTGGAGCGCGGTGGGGGGGGGGGGGGCGGGAGACAGTTAGGGAGTGGAAGGGTGTAATGCAGAGTCTATGGAGCATTAGAGAGTGGTGGAATATCGTTAGCCTCATAGCATAATTGCAGAAGTCATATTTTAAGGTTTGTCTTGTATTTAGCGTCAAAAATGCCGTAGTCAAATTGATGACTTAGGGTGGATAGTGATTATGGGATGTAAAAAGCACTGTGATTGGCTTAGGAGGAACCAAGGAGGCACAGTGAATCAGCAGCCTTAGGAGAGTAGAGTTAGGTTAGATATCACAATTCGGCTAAAATATGACTAATATGCTATGAGGCTAACGATATTATGTAATGGTTATATCTGCTTCCATCGTATCAGGTAGCCAAGACACACACAAGACACTGTAGCCGATCGGTCTCAAAGAGACGAAAGCCTTTAACAAAAGCAACACATCACAGGTATATCTGCAGATGTTTTATGTTGATCACGTGAAAAGAATGGGCCAAAACAACACAGGCATTTCATGATGTTAGGGCCGTTATTGTGAAACAAATACATTTTCCGATGTGGACCAACGAAGCCATTAAACATTTTGGTGTAAGACTAGGTTGTAAATGACATACAAAGCGCATTTATTTTGTAGAACAGAACCAAATGATAGACGAGGGGAACAGAAACGAGGTCCGCAAACAAGCAAACAAATATAAATGACAGCAACAAAATGAGGTTCCCCACCGTGCAAATCCTCCGCACTGTCGATCACAAAGCTGTTCCTCCTTCTGATGTTGACGACAGCCCGGTACTCCTCCACTTGAGCCTTATAGGTGTACTGAAATGTACACGAAACACAGCAGCATTCATTCAATCGATGGCCCTCTTAGTGCCATTGTTTTGAGGATCATGTAATTATGTTTTACGACACGAAATCCTCGGCAAGATTTTTATGGTCACACAGAGGCGGCTCCAAACTAGGCTTTAGCCCAGAGTGAAATCAGGCATCTGGTTTCATACCCTGACCAATTTCTGATGTGATTCGGCAGAAAGCCCTGGACAGGCTTTGTAATGAGTTTTCCATCTCTGGCCATCAAAATGTGTCAGAGCACTAGCTAGTACAGCCAGATATTCCTGTAAATGTGCTAAAGAAATGGTCTTTTTTATGCTGCGTGCTTTACGTTCCGACCTGGTGAAGCTGGCAGGTGATGAGGAAGATGGTTTGTTCCGTAGGATGTGTTTCGACGGAGGCCTCCACCACGACGGAGCCACTCTCCACGTCCAACACACACTCGTAGTCCAAATCCTCGTCCTGAACACAAGACACACAAAGGCACACAAACAACACACCAAAGTTAGGAATGAATACGTTCAACAATGTTCTCTCTCAAAAGCTTCTAATATGAACCAAGGAACATGGCCCAGAGAAAAACACAATGAGAAAGAAAGTGATTCTAGTGAAGTTGCCTATTCTTTAAGTTAATTTAAACCAAACCAACATCAGCATGGTGGTTACGCAACAACAAATCACACTGACAAAAAACAACAACAGTGTTTAGGATTGTTTTTTTTAACAACAGGCTTGTAAAACGTGCTTTTGTTCCGGTACCTGGAAGAGGTGGAGGTGTTGTCCGAGCAGAGTGATCTTACTCTCCACATTGACTGGGAGTAGAGAGGAGCTCTCGACCTTCTCCACACAGGGGCACTCCTGCTGGCGGCAGAACCCAGGTCAGCATCATGTGGTTCATTACAGAACAAGGACAGAAAGGGCAGGAAAAACATTGCGTCTACATTTCCTCAGCCTTGTGTTCCCCAAGTACTGCTCTCAAATGAGATAGAGAGAACCAGGAAATAAATCGTTTTGGTTTTTCTTGTCTATGTCTGGCGTCAGGGCAATATGATTGACGTGAAAACTGAATAAAACGAATAAATAGCCATTGAAATAATAATATACAAGATGGGAAAGGTTGGATAGGGTACATTTAGCTTTCGGTAGAATGGCAGAAATATGGCGGATGGGAATGGTGTTGTGATGCCACCTGACCAGGTGAAGCCCAGGTGGGAGATACACAAAGTGGGTGAGACGTTGATATGTAATATGGCGTCTTGGACCTATTATCAGTGGTGGGTGTCGAATGTCCCATCAACCTGTGACACCGCTCCCGCCCCGGCCCACTGTGCCGCTCCGTCCTCCACCACAGCTCTCCGTCCGAGGGGGCTCTGAAAGGCTTTTCCACTCACCAGAAGTCTAGGGGAGTCTGCAGCATCTGACTGGTACAAAGCCGCATAGCCCGCCTCGACCTCACGGTCAATAGAGTGTGTCTGTGTCTGCTCAGTGCCCTGGGCTCCGGAAGGCCACGCAGAGGAAAGTGCCGGATCCTCCGTCACCGTCTTCCCCTCATCCATCCTTGAGACGTCCGTCAGAAGCTCCTCAGAGTGTCCCAAGGGAACCTCCTCTCCAGAGCCGGCCAGCGTCCTTAACGCGCTGGAGGCGGTGGAGCTGAGATCAGAGGCGGACCAGCCTACAGAATCAGCCATCGGCTCTGTAGTGCTGCGGTCGGATCCCTCCTTGCCCCTAGCGCCGCTGGGTAATGTCGTTTTAGAGAAAGAGTCGGGCGTTTCCCGCCCGTCAGAGGGGGCCGAGGAACCGGAGCCATCTATGCCTTCTGCAGTGGTTCCTGCGGCGCGGTGGTGATCTCCTTCCATTCCGACGCTGGAGCTCCAGAGAGCGCCTGTGTGTGGGTCGGTGGCGGCCCGGGAGGAAGGGGTGACG
>NC_079418.1:27810809-27815809 GCF_026213295.1 Gadus chalcogrammus | reverse complement strand
AAAAAATCGTAAGAATTCATCCCGCAATTCGACAGAGAATCTAAGAATTGAAACCGGCGCCGAGGTAAACCACTCTCTGGCCTCGCCCCGGGCTACCCGACCCCCTTCCTCACGCGTGAAATGAAACCCCGGACCGCAGGATAGAAGTGGTCATGGATGTGATTATCACACATTTCTCAAACCTAATATGGAGGGGCAGCAGGACACCTCAGTGGGGATGAGGTCTGAAGCGATGCCCCCGCCCCTCCGCGGCCTCTCACGTTACAACGTCCTAATGAGATTACCCCTCACTCCCAGCGCCTCGGAGCCGAGGTTCCGTATCGGGAGAGCCGGGGCGATATTACATCGTCCCGGTTCCTCCGGCCCCGCTTCCCGGTGATGGACTCAGCGAGCCAGCGCAGGGAGTCAAGACGCACTCGCTACTAGGAAGTAAATAAATGATGCGTTGGCCGGAGAAGTTATGCCGGTGATGGTATGGATTGGTCGTGTGGAAGGAAAGAGGCGAGAGGGGATGGTAGGCAGATCCCGTGCCGAAGTCAGGGTCAGAACATGTGTTCAAGGTCAAGTTGTCTTGATTTTTCCCTTGTAAGCTGACAGACGGAGTCCCATGATCACAACACATGATTAAAGCTGGACAACAACAACAACAACAACAACAACAACAACAACAACAACAACAACAACAACAACAACAGTAAAACACAAACGTAGTCCAACAACATGTGAACCTTAACAAAAACAATGATGGCTTGAACTACTGTAAAAATGACGGATTAATGGTCTGTCAGGGGGAGTACTAATACACACACAAACACACACACGCACACACACGCACACACACGCACACACACACACACACACACACACACACACACACACACACACACACACACACACACACACACACACACACACACACACACACACACACACACACACACACACACACACACACACACACACAATAACCTCATCATTCTCAACATCTCCTTAAGAAGGTTGGGTAAGAAATGGGTCAGGTAACAAGGAACAGGTCATAGGTCATCGTGACCGGGAGCAGCAGTAGACTGCTAGTGAATCTGTCACCTTGTGAAGGTTTCCTTTGGAGTCCCCGAGAAACGCGACGCTGTGGCCCTCCCTGACGTCGACTGCCACCGCGGTGAGACGGGCGGACCGACTGACCAATACCGCTTCGGCCTCCAATGGTATCCGGCTTGCCATTGGACTAGGGGTGTGGTCCGAGCCACAGGGATACGCCTCCAGGGTGTTCTGCAGCACAAGAGAGACGTGAAGAGTTATTAATCACACCAAACCTGGAGCCGCTCCTAATTGTACTCTGTAGTGTTATCTTATGATTTATTGTATAGCATTTTACTGCTGAATTATAGCAGCATATAATGCCAACTTTTCCTTGCACTTTGTTATCCTCTCGACCCGCCTAATGTTCAATGAATAAAAAACGAACGTATCCTATCCAAGTCTTTAAAACTGGTGAGCGAATGCCAGCAGACACTTAATCGATCTTCAAATGGATTTAACAGTGTATTAATACTAAGTAGTACACGGGAATGGCTCTCTTGGTTTTGCACAGAACCAAAGTTGTATCCGCTGAGGCTTACTGGTGGGACAGATGAAAGAAAACACTTTTGTAAAATCATAACAGTCTGCAGAGTAAATAAAGGATCAGCTCGCGGCTGCTGGTCTGCGGCCCGGAGTTAGTGCTCGGTATTCCCATCGCTGTCCTAACCGGAGCCCGTTAAACGTTCCTACTTGGTTAAGAAGGAAATACCTCAACCCCTTGTTTTTGCTTCTAAAACTCAAACGCCATTTTTAAATGAATCCCTCGAAAGGGCCAACATTTTATTCATTCATTCATGAAAGCAAAAAAGCCCTGTGTTTGAAACGTCCCCACCAACGTGATTGATTGGTTACCGTGAGAAGGTTGGCACAGCTGGACTTGACCTCGTACTCGATGTAGGCCACCTGGCCGCCGCCCTCCACCCGGCCGTCCTGGGTGTAGCACAGGTCGCGGGTGGAGTCGATGCTGCGGTCCAGCTGGTCCAGGGAGAAGCGGCAGAGGGCCGAGGCCTCGGAGGTCTCCGTGGGTTTGCTGGAGGTGGAGGTGGAGGAGGAGCTGAGGTGGGCCGCGAAGACCCCCAGCAGGGTGTCCCCGTCCGGACCCCTGCTCTGTCCCACCTGACGGGAAACAGGGAAGTACACTCTGAAACAGGGAAGTACACTCTGAAACAGGAAATACACTCTGAAACAGGGAAGTACACTCTGAAACAGGAAGTACACTCTGAAACAGGGAAATACACTCTGAAACAGGGAAGTACACTCTGAAACAGGGTAGTACACTCTGAAACAGGGAAGTGCAATCTGAAACAGGGAAATACACTCTGAAACAGGGAAGTACACTCTGAAACAGGAAGTACACTCTGAAACAGGGAAATACACTCTGAAACAGGGAAGTACACTCTGAAACAGGAAGTACACTCTGAAACAGGGAAATACACTCTGAAACAGGGAAGTACACTCTGAAACAGGGAAGTACACTCTGAAATGGAAATACACTCTGAAATGGAAATACACTCTGAAACAGGGAAATACACTCTGGAGACAGAGCAGAAACCCTCATTTTGACGGAGACTTTGGCAAATACTTTTATGTTATTTGACAGCATAACTTCAAATTACAGTCAAAGTCATTCTGTAGAATAACAATTTAACTGAACAAGAAATGTATCATCAATTTAATAAGAAGTATATCATCAATTGAACAAGAAACGTATCAGGGGAAACATCGCCAAAGGTTTACCTGTGCTGCCTGGAGCAGGTTATAAGTCCTGGGAGAGGAGGAGGAGGAGGAGCGACACAGCAGCGGCAGCTCCACGTACGAGTAGTACGACACATCCCCGAGGCACACGCGCGCCACGTACGTGCGGTACTCCCGCGACGGCGCCTGGATGTCCCGGCGGTAGAACAGGAAGTAGGCGTGCGAGCGGCGCGCAAACGCCGCCACAAAGTGGTGGTCGTACTCCGACAGCCGGCCCGCCACCGCCAGCTTGGCCGTCTCCTCGTAGGAGAAGAGCGGCAGCGCGGTGAGCTGGCGCGTGGAGATGGGCGGGTGGCTGGCCGTGTAGCCCCGGCCCACGTACATGACCACGCGCTCGCCGCCGCGGGGCCGCGCCACCAGCCCCACGGTGGCGACGCGCGGGTCGTTGGCCGCCACGTACTGCGTGTCCACGGGCCGCTCGCTGGAGAACAGCACCTGGCTCACGGAGGTCAGGCTGCGCTTCTGGCAGGTGCCCTGGTGCACGCTGCCGCAGGTGATGAGCTCGCCCGCCCAGGGGTCCACCAGGAGCAGCTGGTTGTGGTTGCTGGTCCACCGGGCCTGCGGGCAGTTGGCCTCGGTCACGGGGGGCAGGCAGTCCTTGCTGTCCTTCACAGGGCCCGTGGTCTCCTCCTGCTGCAGGCGGAGCCCCTCCAGGCCGTCCAGCTGGAAGAGGTGGTCCCGCGCGCCCACGTACACCGTGCCCACCGCCGGGTCCGGGTGGAGCAGCAGGTGCTGGAAGTCCGTGTCGTTGCGGGTGAAGCGGGGGTAGGCGGGGGGGCCGGGGAGGGCGCGGCCCCCCGAAGGGCGGAGGAGAAGGAGGAGCGCGGCCCAGTGCAGGACGTCCCGCAACTGTGGCATCGCAAAGGAATACTAGAGAGAGAGGGGGTGAGAGAAAGAAAGAAAGAAAGAAAGAAAGAAAGAAAGAAAGAAAGAAAGAAAGAGAGAGAGAGAGAGAGAGAGAGAGAGAGAGAGAGAGAGAGAGAGAGAGAGAGAGAGAGAGAGAGAGATTATGGTTTATGTTTACGCGTGAGCTCATCAAGACACAGTAGTAAAGCTGCAGGAGGGGCTGTCTCCTGGTGAGAGATGCTTCACGGGGAACAGCAAAGGGAATTGTTTAAACGTGACATCTGGAAATGTCATATCACCAGCAGAATCTGAACGGCCAGCCGCACCAAAGATTTCAACTAGTTTATGGATCAGAGTGCTGTACGGCAATTACAAAATATATTAAAACTGCAATTTTAAGTAGACAATTAAAAACCGAACAGCAGGTGAGGTGATGGACAAAATACTCCCTATAGATATATTTTTTAAGACTTTCCAACTTGGATTTAAAGAAGAGGTAGCAGGAGGTAGATGGAGCATCCCTCGAATAAAAATGGCAGACTACTCCCTAGCTGTGGGGCATCAGCAGCATGTGCTGCTGCATGAGGCCAAGCCTGCGAAACGGTTAGAAGCTTCTGGTCAGAGGAAGTACAGTTAGTGAGCTACAGTTAGCATGGGGGTGTGAGGTCAGAGATATAAAAACGGTGCCAGCCCTCAGTCTCTAACAGGAATACGTGCATCGGAAGAAAGGGAGAGGATCAACACGAGGCAGTGATATTCCTGAACTCTGAATGACCCGATATGAGTTAAAACTCTCCTTTAATTATTGAGCAGGAGACTGCTGCACCCGGGCCCATCCCAGCTCAGAGAAAAGTAAACAAAGTGACAGACGGACAGGGCAGAGTGTGTGTGTGTGTGTGTGTGTGTGTGTGTGTGTGTGTGTGTGTGTGTGTGTGTGTGTGTGTGTGTGTGTGTGTGTGTGTGTGTGTGCGTGTGCTGACGCGGTCCCAAAGTGTGTCCGCGCCAGCACACACACACACACACAGCGATGCAAGCACACACGCATTCACACATACACACATACATACACATTTGCACACACACACACACACACACACACACACACACACACACACACAGATAGCCACAGGGTCATTGAGGAGCAGGTGCAAGTGTGTTAATGTGTGTCTGGTTAAGTGGCTTGAGTGTCTTAGAACTCCTCTTCACTAATTCATGACCAGATCCCCCCAACCCAGCAGCATATGTGTGTGTGTGTGTGTGTGTGTGTGTGTGTGTGTGTGTGTGTGTGTGTGTGTGTGTGTGTGTGTGTGTGTGTGTGT
>NC_079418.1:27688309-27798309 GCF_026213295.1 Gadus chalcogrammus | reverse complement strand
CTAGTTTGAGCCTATCACGACGAGCGACAAAGTTCACATAGGTTCAAGTTCAACCATTCTACAATAAGAATTCCAGCCCTGTCTCCCAGAGACAAAGTGAGACCCATTTGATTAGCTTTGAACATTTCTGCTGAATAACAATGAATCCAAACCATATAATACAAGCCGCAACCATTTAATACACGTTTTAATGAAGGGACAGAAGCTGGCCCTAACCAGAAGCCTGTAAATGCGGTACTTAACGCAACAATCTGTGGAAGGCATACCATTCATTCAAGCCCCTACCACGCAGCCAGCACAGTCAAGTGTGGGTAATGTGATATTGTGCTTGTGGAACAGCCACTTGGGCAGGCAGATGGCTCGCTATTCAGAGAAATCTGGATTTTACGAGAGCAAACCAATGGAATAGATAAAGAAGAATTGCCCTTTCTCCTGAAGCATAATGAATATATTGATGATGTAACTGTATATGGACACTGTATCTTATAATGTAGGGTATTCAGAATAACTGGAAGACACCAACCTATGCCTATTCAAAAAAAGTCACATCTTTCTTTCATATTAGTGTACTGCATTTATTACTATCATAATCACGAGCTGCATTACAGTCCAGGCGGCAAAGCCGAGGAGCCGTCTGTGCAGGGGATGCCCTTTGTTTTAGCCTAACAAGAATGAGACGCAAAACATCTGTCATGTTTCTCCTCCAATCCAAAATTAATGAGGAGCCCAAGGGAACTTCAGCTTTCTTTGATTGTGTCACTCAGGAGAATACACAGAGTTCAGACAAACCATGCCAATCTAATGAAAAAAAACAACCATACATGACTGTTTATGTTAACTACCAGACATTAGGCGAAAATGGCGACGGCTAAATTAAGATGAATTGGTGTAAAGGGCATTTCACTTTTTCTCACACAACTCGCATTCCTTCAGGTGACGCGTGTCTGCTGTTGTGATGGATGCAATGTTTCCACAATAGCTGATATGATCTTTTGATAGCATATAACAATGAACGAGTCGATTTAATTCAATTCGCGCTTTTAAATGACATAGAAACCAAAGATTGAACAAGATCTGAACTTACCTAAAGGGAATCGATGGAATCGGCTGTAGGATGCAAAGCTCTCATCCACTGAAGCGAAGAAAGTGTTTTGCGCTTTGAGCTCCAGTCACCTACAGATGACAATCGGTGTACATCTTTAAAATAATCCAATAGGTCTACCCTGGTGAGGCTGACACATCACTTTCAAAACTAGATGCGAACTCGGGAAACACCGGTCCCGCCGTGACTCTTACCCTCCGTTGTTGTGGGTAGTAGTGAGCGCTGCAGGGAGGGCGGTGTGTGGACCAGTCCGGTCTGCAGCTGCCAAGGACTGGAAGGGCTTCAACGAGAGGATCGAGTCCCTCAGCGGCCAGCTTGGGGCGGCCACCCCGGTTACCATCGGTACGAATGAAACCAAGCGTAGCATGCCATTCCTCACATACTATATATGGACATATGTACAGGGTCACAAGGGAATATCTTGATTGACATTTCTGATACTAACCAAATTTTCCTATGGGACGAATAAATATGAGCTTCTACGAGATTGTTTACCAAGAAATGGGCCTGAATAGTGATGCTGAATAGTTCACAATTTCAGTAAAAAAAATAAGTCAAAGACCTGATGCAGTATGTTGTTTTTCCAAAGCACATTTGCAGCAGAACAGACAAAAGGCTGTTCACTTGAACGGAGGCATGACTAGTGCTGCTGCATGGCGCTGACACTTTTCCAACATGATGTATTACTGCCCCCAGCTGGAAGGTTTAGGTAATACAATTGTTAATTCTTTTTTTATTAAATAATTCAGTGTACCCGGTGCCATATAGACAGCGGACTGCGTAATACATCCACTTGAACTGTACCAGGACAACGGTGTAAAACATAAACTTGAACTAAACGTGGGCAACTATTAGCCTTAAAGCTAAACTTTCAGAATATTTCCTGCAGAGGCAGGTTGGACTACTGAAATCCAAATTTACAGATTGTGATTACAGAGTTTACAGAGATGATTCATAAACTCAGTCAAGCCGGTCATAAACTTAATATTGACTCTTACAAGACAAACAATAAAATGAAGAATAGCTGATTCACAATTGCAACCAAATATGCGGTAGGCCTACATAATTACAGGTATGAACAGTTTGTATTTCATAGCATGAAATCATTGTTTTCAAATAATTCAGAGGAAAACCTCAAAAGGTTATCCTTCAGATCTCAGTCTCACTTATCGCCAGATTATTTGTTGGAAATGTGTTTTATGAGAGGCTAGCTCATTGTGACTTCATGTATTGCTTAGGCCTATCTCTTGTTGATTTTGAACATCCTTTTCTATTTTAGTTTTGACTGACATCTGAGTGCTGAAATGTCCAAAAACCAACGCAGGGATAATGTTACAGTAGAACAGCGAAAGAATTTTGAGAACCTCAAAATCAAAGTGAACAAAAATACCTCCCTGCTTCCACTTTTGTATCCAGAATGTTATTGAGGTTAACTGGTACCCAGATCTAATTCTACGTTTTAAAACGTTGTGCATTTAAGTCGATATTTGGACCAAGGTCAATCCATAACATTACTAACGCACTACGTGGCTTCAATCTAAAATAAGTTGTTTCATGGTTTGGTTTTCATTTAAAATCAGTTGATCAAGATCTGTCAATGTGCGCATGTGCGCTGCCAGCCGCGTTCTCAAAATTACTTTAACCACGTCCGTCCCAGCCAGGACCATGCCGAAGGAGGCGTGTTCCCTACCTTCATTCCCACTACCTGAGCTGTCTCACCTGGCTGCAAAAATGTCGTGGTTATGAAAAGAGTTTAAAATCCAATCACATTTTTAGTTCTACTCACTAATCCTCATCGAAATGCAAACGCCAGTAAAGGATTCCCCTGTCCATCCGGGATTTTACAGAACTGAAGTTCAGAAAACTACCTGGGACGTCCCGGAGCGATATGAGGCTCTCAAACCGATCGGCTCTGGCGCTTACGGGACAGTTTGGTGAGTTTACTCGCATTTTAAGTGGTAGGCTATCTCTGCGTTTGAAATACTTTTGTTTGTATGTATGACTAAATTGTCTATGAAACCGTAATTTATTTTCTAAATGGCCTTATATGAACCATCTGAAACTAGTATTTTCCCCCGCTCTTTATCTATTTGTGTGTATACCAGTCTGTAACTCACGCATAGCCAAGGACTAGACGTGTTGACCTCTACTAACAACAAGACCCGTTGTGTACGCCGCCAGCTAAAGAGCATGTCGGTACAGGTCCACAGATAAGGGCACTTTAAGAATGTGCTGCATGCAGAGCAAACAATACCGAAAAAATAACAAAACAATGTGCAATAATAGGCCAGAGCTGTTGTTTATTTTAAATTGTCGGTCAGTTTGATGGGAATGCTTTCCTGTAGATCGACTGTCTTTTTCAAAATACATAATTTAACCTTTCTTTCAGGTTTAAACTGAAATGATATTACAATAAAGTCAACCCCTGATTTTTATATGCACATTTCCATAGCTCTGCCCTAGACAAACAGACCAAGGAGAAGGTGGCCATTAAGAAGCTGTATCGACCTTTCCAATCACTTATCCACACCAAAAGAGCCTACAGGGAACTCAGACTGCTGCGCCACATAGAGAACGACAATGTAAGTCCATACACTCAATGCTATCTGGTTTTGATGATGATGAATATTCAATCATCTATCGATTGATCAATCGATCAATCAATGGGTTGATCGGTCAGTCTGTCTGTCTGTGTCTCTGTCTCTCCGTATATCTCTCCATCCATCATGTATGGATCTCTGAGACATACTCAAGGCCAGGCCGCAGCTACAGGGCCTCTCACACACCTGGGCTTGATTCCAAAACTTTTCCCTTGATCCCTTGATCCCTTGATCCCTTGATCCCTCCAGGCCTTGAGTGCCAGCAGGAGCCCGATGAAGGAACGATGTGGGATCGGGACCGGTTGGGGCAGCTGAGCTGCTTCAGCCTCATTATAAGCGTTAATTTTGACTGTTAATGATCCCACCAATCCCGAATTTTAGACTTTTTATGTAGCCAACCACGTTTGTCATATGTGGCTATGTGTGAGATACGGTCGACATAGACTTTTAGTTTGGACGGGTGTCTGATGTTTGTGGATCACCCTCCGTTGAGAAGTATGGATGTGTTTCCCAACAGAATATCATATATGTTGTTGTACAATGGGGTCTATGAAACCCTTTAAGACTGTATCTGTGATAAAAGACGATATAAATACACACACACACACACACACACACACACACACACACACACACACACACACACACACACACACACACACACACACACACACACACACACACACACACGCACTCACACAGTAATGGTTATACTGTGTAGGCCTGGTTTGAGTTTGGTATCCATGCATCAGCAGCAGATCACTAGATCCCTTGTGTCTCTCCTGTGATATCTCAAGGTGATCTCCCTCCTCAACGTCTTCACCCCTGATTCCTCGCTGGAGAAATTCCAGACCTTGTGAGTATAGAGTCAGGCACAACATTCCTTCCCTCGCTGTCAAAGCTTGTTCAGACCTCCTTGAGTGAGCGTCAGGGTATGAGTGTGTGTGTGGTGTGAGAGAGAGAGAGTGATATAATAATAATGTGTGTGTGGGTACCTGTGTGTGCGTGTGTGCGTGTGTTCATGTTGGGATGAGAGGGTATGCGTGTCTGACATTCCACGAGGCAGATGTGTCAGAGCATGTACGCTATGTTTTGATGGAAAGGTTTCGTTTTGCTCTACCAGTTACAACCACATATAACTTCGTTGTAACACATATACTTTATTACTTTTATTATACATGTGTTATTTTAATATCACTCATTACTCTCAGAATCACATTGCTTCATTCAAAGCCTGCTTCTACCTCCCTCCCTCTCTCTCTCTCCCTCTCTCTGTCTGTCTCTCACGCTCCCTGTCTCTCTCCATCTCTTTGTCTGTCTCTCTCGGTCTCCGTCCTTATATCTTCCTCATTTTCTCTTTCTCTCCCTGTCTATCTCCCTGTCTATCTCTCTTTCTCTCTCTCTCTCTCTCTCTCTCTCTCTCTCTCTCTCTCTCTCTCTCTCTCTCTCTCTCTCTCTCTCTCTCTCTCTCTCTCTCTCTCCCTCCCTCTCTCTCCCTGTCTCTCTCTCTCCCTGTCTCCCTCCGTCTCTCCCCCCCCTCTCTCTCTGCCCATAGTTACATGGTAATGCCCTTAGTGGCTCAGGACCTTGGCCACATCATGAAGAAGAGGCGGCTGGCGGATCGCATTGTAATCTACCTGTTCTACCAGCTCCTACGGGGGCTCAAGGTGAGTCCTCTGTGTCTGTACTTCGCTGTGAACAATAGATCTTTAGTCTTCTTTAGCCTTTAATCCGTGGACGTGTTTCTCCCTAGTCTATGTATGCTCAAAGTATCTAATAAGTCATTGGCTCTTTGTCCAGAAATACTTAAAGAATGGGTTTTGTGTGTGTGTGTTTGTGTGTGTGTGTGTGTGTGTGTGTGTGTGTGTGTGTGTGTGTGTGTGTGTGTGTGTGTGTGTGTGTGTGTGTGTGTGTGTGTGTGTGTGTGTGTGTGTGTGTGTGTCTGTGTCTGTGTCTGTGTCTGTGTATGTATGTGTGTTCGGGTGTGTGCGTGTTGGTCTGTCTATCTGTGTGTGTGTGTGTGTGTGTGTGTGTGTGTGTGTGTGTGTGTGTGTGTGTGTGTGTGTGTGTGTGTGTGTGTGTGTGTGTGTGTGTGTGTGTGTGTGTGTGTGTGTGTGTGCGGGTGTTGGTGTGTGTTGGTAACATCTCCCAACCTTTTGTGTTTGCAGTATATCCATTCCGCAGGGATCATCCATCGGGTAAGGGACAGGAGACAGGCTCCAGGCATCAACCTGTTTGGTGTTATCACAACAGATCTACACTGTTTGTATCCCCATACATGATGTGGGTCATGTGCTTGTGTTATTGTTATGTATTAATACACCATATTTTATGTTTTTTTGCTTTCAGGATCTGAAGCCTAATAATCTTGCAGTAAATGAAAATTGTGAATTAAAGGTAAGTTGTGAAGAATGCTGTCTTAAATGTCTAGGCTGTATTCTAAGGTGCTGTCGGTCCGAGTTGAGATTTGGAAAGAGAGAGAAGAGAGAAAAGAGCAGAAGGGAGCAATATTCTGAACCTTACAGTACCAACCCAAAAAGAACATCCCTCCCTCCACTCTCTCGTCCATACGTTTCTCCTCCTTGAGATGTGTTGCATTTCACACACCTGTGATTTACCGGCAAGATGTTTTCCCTGAAATGAACCAATCAGGGAAGAGATGCCCTGATTGTTCTGAAATTTGCGAGGCGCGGTTAAAAATGTATACAGTCTTATGCAGAAAACAGTTATTCTTCTATTTCACTCACTAATAGGTGACGGATTTACAACTAATTACAATCAAATAATAGCTCTTAAATCTTTCCTACATCCCCTATAAGATGTAACATTTGTCCATGTGTCTCCAGATCCTAGACTTTGGCTTGGCCAGACACCAAGAGAGTGAGATGACCGGTTATGTTGTGACTCGCTGGTACCGGGCACCTGAGATCATCTTCAACTGGATGCACTACAGTCAATCTGGTAACCAGTGCTATCTCACTACAGTCAATCTGGTAACCAGTGCTATCTCACTACAGTCAATCTGGTAACCAGTGCTATCTCACTACAGTCAATCTGGTAACCAGTGCTATCTCACTACAGTCAATCTGGTAACCAGTGCTATCTCACTACAGTCAATCTGGTAACCAGTGCTATCTCACTACAGTCAATCTGGTAACCAGTGCTATCTCACTACAGTCAATCTGGTAACCAGTGCTATCTCACTACAGTCAATCTGGTAACCAGTGCTATCTCACTACAGTCAATCTGGTAACCAGTATTATCTCACTACAGTCAATCTGGTAACCAGTGCTATCTCACTACAGTCAATCTGGTAACCAGTGCTATCTCACTACAGTCAATCTGGTAACCAGTGCTATCTCACTACAGTCAATCTGGTAACCAGTGCTTCCTCACTACAGTCAATCTGGTAACCAGTGCTTTCTTACTACAGTCAATCTGCTAACCAGTGCTTCCTCACTACAGTCAATCTGGTAACCAGTAATCCCAACACAGTCACTCTGGTTAACATCACACAGACAATATGGCTCTGTTGATGAAACAATAGATTGCGGTTTGCCAATAGCAATTCTACGATATGTGTCTAATCCTCTGCTCCTTTCCCTTCGATTATTCTTCCCAATTTATAGTTGATGTGTGGTCAGCAGCCTGCATTCTGGCAGAGATGATTACGGGGAAAGTTGTCTTCCCAGGTCATGACAGTATCCTCAAATTCACCAGAATATATATAAATGTGTGTCTGTGTGTGTGTCTATTTGGATTATTATGTATTTCAATATCATTTAAATGAGAGATAATCTGTAAACTCTTGTGTAAAGCATGCATGCGTTAAACCACAGTACTATATCTTATCTGCTTAGTTGATCCTTAACTACCCTGTTCAGGTATTGACCAGCTAAAGAAGATCATGTCGCTGACAGGGACCCCTGCGTCCGCCTTGGTGCAGAAGATGCAGAGCGCAGATGTTGGTTCAGTTTTATTCTCATCCTTTTTAAAGCTTGCTGACTTTACAATTTTTGTATTTTAGTACAATAAGTAATAATGGCGTAAAACGAACCAGTGATGAAGTGATGTTGTTGTTGTCCAGGCGCAGTCATATGTGCAAGGTCTGCCCCTTCAGAAGAAGAAAGTCTTCAGTGAAGTCTTTCCATCCATGGATAAAAAGGGTAACATGCTCCGCTTTAATTATCTACAATGATAAATTATTCAAATTATTTCATAATACATTTTTATTCCATTGTTATATATTTTTTAATTTATTATGTCAGTGTTATCAGTTGATTATTAATAATTCCAAATAAAATTGTATCAATTACAACTACAATTATTATAAAAAAAAATATTATTAAAATTATTAAGAATACAATCATTATTATAATTGTTATGACTACAATGATCAGCAACCATTATTATTGGTTATTAACGGCTTAACACAAGCGAACCCTTGACTCATCCTCTCTTTATCCCTGAAGCTGTGGACCTGCTGGAGGCGATGCTGCTGCTGGACCCGGAGAGCAGGCTGACGGCCGCCCAGGGCCTGTCCCACCCCTACCTGGCCGAGTTCCACGACCCAGAGAGCGAGCCCGGCTCCCAGGCGTACGACGACTCCTTCGAGAGCCTGGAGCTGGACATCGGGGAGTGGAAGAGTGAGTGGAGGCTCGTAGCTGGAGGACAGCCCATTCATCCTCTCGTCTTAGTGGATATACAGTCCATGCTGAACTTCATAAAGGGTTTTACCTGACCTCTGCCGAACAGATGGTATTTTGGAGAACGTTAATATGCGCAGACTAAAGCAACAGGATAGAGCTCTTGCTTGCACTTGATAAATTGTTTGAGTCAACATCCACTGAAGCCATACAGTTTCCTAGATGACAGATGTAAAAAAAAATAATGGTAGCCCTAATTTGCATAGTCTAAATGATCTGCTGAGGGATCATAGCTTTTAGATGTTTTGTATATGTACCAGCTAAATTGTGGCGTTTTAACATTTAAAATAACAGTTACTCTAAATCGATGAATGCATTTTGTGACTGATGTTTGTGCTCTATCCAGGTCTCATTCACATGGAGATTATGACCTTCGATCCTGTCAACCCCAGAAACACAGCGATGTGAGACACCAGCTCAGACGAATCCATGATGAAGTGGCGCCCTCTACTGTCCGAATACAATAACATCATATAGGCCCGTTACTGTCTGAATACAATAACATTATTGACCAATTCCGGTGGCAGCATACTTTAGATTTTAAATATATTTTATTTCAATGAAATCTGAAAGATGTAATAGACAATAGAACAGTCAAAGTACTCAAAGTAAATATATAAAACAAATATTGTGATTAATAAATACGTTTTTTCATATCAAAATAGTGATCAGATTTTGTTTAATTAAGTTGTTGAGAACTGTGATTTTCTGGTCGCAAAGAAAACGGGAGCTCGGAAAGTTTTGCAGTACCCCCTATGGGCCCTAGTGATTCACTAGGGGGGCTTGAGGTATACCTTGAAACAACGTTTTGGAGCATAATAAAACAGGAGTTATGAAGAATAAATAGGAACACAGCAGACATGTAGGTCCTTCTAGAAGGACCTACATGTCTGGTCCTTCTAGATGTGTAGATGTCAATGTAAAAGAGCCGTTATTCACCAACAGCCCTGGACATTTGACCCGATATATATCTGTAGATGTCTAAACTGTGTCTAGCTGTCTAGACCTTTTTCAACAACAACAGCATTGCATCTTACTGCAGATCACTTGTATAGATGTATTCACATGAATTTCTATACATTATATTAACTTTTCTTCCTCCAAAGAGGGGAACAGACATAAGAAGTGACGTTTAAAATTCATGTTCATGTTCAGTTCATGTTCAACTATATAACTTGTGCTGGAGGATATCGTAATTACGCTAGACTTGTGTTTATGTTGCAGTAGCTCTGATCCTTATTCTCTAAGAATTCACCCGACAGGACACAGCCACATTATAACAGTAATTATGCTTTATTGCCATATTCCATTTTTGTCCCATGAAAACCTTTACTTTAGTCTTTGGCTACAACCGAGCATAAAAATAACAAATTAATATAAATGGGAAAAAGTGATTGATCAGCAGGGGGGTAATGTAGCTATCCTACGTTACCCAGCGAAGCTCACTACCATGTCCTTAAGCTAGATAGGAACCAAATCTCTTGAGAAACAACCTATTTACTTACCCGCTTGGCACAAAGAAAATAACCCGCCGAATGCAACGCTGCACTCGATCTCAAGCATCCCAAGAACACACACATGCACGCAGACACACATCGAACGCAGGCACTGCTTCACAATTCAAAGTGGTTGTGAAAGGCATTTTAACACCTAACTATGGAGGTTCTTCCACAGACAGCCTCACCAACCATCAAAGAACTGTAGCATCATGTGCAAAACATTGTCGCCAACCGTCGGCAGCGAGAGTCTCAGGGTTGCTCGTTGTCGTCATGGTTGTTGTTGGGGCCGCCCCCCCTGGGGTCTATATACTGAGGGTGTTCAGCGCTGGCACCAGCGTCACCGGCTCTGGCAGGTTCTGGTTGTGTTCTGGGGCTCCTTTGCTCTGGATGACCTTCTGTCGATGCCTCTCCTCCTGGCGCTTCTTCTTCTCCAACCGCAGCTGCTCCTTCTTCAGCTTGTTTGAAACCTGGGCGTCAGGAAACAGGAAACACCCTCAGCCGGGATCAAAACCAGAGCGCAACACCAAAGTAAAACGACAGATTGCCGAAAACCAAACGCGTTGTTCTTCACTGACAGCTGGCTTCACCGCCATCCCGACTCAAACCTATACACTTTTAAACTTATTTTGACATTTTATTCATGGTATCTTGCGACACACTTATAATTAAAGCAGGAAACAAAGAAAATCAAATGAACGATACTCTGTCCCCCCCATCGCATACCTTGGCTTTCTGCGCGTTGTTGCCCTCTGGTGGCGGCCGGGGGTCACTGCCTGCTGCGGGGGTCCCACTGCAGGCCGAGATGGATCCTGGCTCGGGGTCTAACAGCCACTCAGCGTTGAGGGTGGCTGCGCTCAGCTGCCCGAGGTATTCCTCGTCATCTGCCCCACGGGCAAACACACACAAAGACCCTCAATCACTTATACCAACAACAGGGAAAATCACCAGATTTTCATATGTACCGGCTTTTCGTTGGGTTACAAAAAAGGCGTGGTTTACCGCGTGGACTATTTAGTGGACCGTATCCACCTTGTGAATTTCAGAGGATTCCGACACAGGTCATTGAGGAGTCGGTAAGCGGTAGTGAACAATTATATTTGTTGTGTTGATTGGAGCATATCCAGGATTTCGCTTTGAAAGAGGATGGGGTCAGGATGAGGTCTCCGACCTTTCCAGTTGAGGCGACGCCCTTTGCTTGTGAGCAGTCCACCCTTTCCTTGCTCCTTTGTTTTTTTATTGTTATGGTCGCCTGGTTGCGGTATTTCTCAACAACAAAGTTGACCTATCTATCGTTTAGAAATGAAAGGCTCGATCCTATTTCGGTTTCACCTACACACACACACACACACAAACACACACACACAAGCGGATGTAGCTTGTCAGATCTACATCTTCATTCCTGCTCGTCAGACCGCTAGGATGGGCGTATGTGGTGGCCCTCACCGACGGCTGGGTGCTGATAGGTGCTCAGGATCACGTTGTCCTCATACAGCGGGGGAGAGCGCTCTCCCGCCGTCATCTGACCGTCTCCAAACTGCCGCTGCTGCCCGTCAGCGTTGTGCAGATTCTACGCCGCGTCCGACAGGAAGAACACAGAGCACACACGGGACACGTCAACGGTGGCTCGACGGGGGCGGGGTCAACAACAGAGCTGAACGGGGTTTATACTTTGGTCGACGTCAGATCAAACCGTTTCCCAGATG
The DNA here is from genome assembly GCF_026213295.1 of Gadus chalcogrammus. Classification (NCBI taxonomy): domain Eukaryota; kingdom Metazoa; phylum Chordata; class Actinopteri; order Gadiformes; family Gadidae; genus Gadus; species Gadus chalcogrammus. The sequence continues at coordinate 27,786,699 of NC_079418.1, read as the reverse complement.
GGATTGGTGTCACAGTACAAATTAAAGGAAGCAATAGGATAATTAAAAGGTTTAGATGAAAATCAAATATATACCAAATACTCAATGAGTAGTAGCAATGTAAAGGTAAATAGATATAGATTTTTGCACATTGATATTCATATTGATTTTTGTATACAAGGTTATATATAATATTATATAGTAGTCATTGCTGTGTGTGATCAAAACAGCCCAAATCTATTCAGACATTGAGGCTGTATTCTTTCGTTCCAAATACAACAGCAATATTTGCAACAGAAACCTGCATTCAAATCTCAAGGAGATTCGATGGGAGTGCTTGGTGTGTATGTGTGTGTTTGTGCATGTGTGCGCGAGCGTACCTCTATGCGCAGCTGGGCCGGGCTTTCCGAGTTGTCTCCGATGCGGCGGACGCTGTCATAATGGTCGCCGTAGCGATAGGCGATGTGCATCTCTCTGCACGCGTGCTTGTCAACACCTTTGATCTGCACAGAGGAACGCAAAGCAGGCGCTTTACACTCCGGTGCAATGACGCCGAGCGCCACTGCCTCGTGTTCTGTAACCAGCAGACGCCGTCCCTGCCGTCAGCACCACCCACCTCCCAAAGCGGGGTGTTCAGCTGGTGAATGACCACCTTCAGTTCCTGGCTGCGGGCGAAGGCAACAATGGCGTCATTACCGGCAAACGTTCCCGGCTGGGAGAGGTTAGACACTGCGGGCACACAGAACAAAAAACACACAAAATGGATGGGTCAGCAAAACCTTTTCAACCAGGGAGTCGCAGAACCCGACATATCGTTCTCTTCAATCCATCCGGAACAAATTATCTGGCTACTCGAGCCAAATGAAAAGAGGATGTTTTGGATTATAGATGTATGACTTATTAACCAATTCCAAGGTTCACGAAACAGTTCAATAAATGGAGGTGTGATGGCTCCTACAGTGATCTGCGAAGGGGACATCGTCCTCCACAAAGGGCTCAAAGTCCTTCCGATGGGACTTCATGTACTCGACCGTCTCCTGGCGCAGGTTAATGTGTCCCCGGGAGTGGCCCTCCAGCTGGTCCCCCAGAGCTCTGAACAGACAGTTCCTGCATGGGGGGGGGGGGTCACGTGCATAAACGCATTACAAACACAGGACCGGCTTCTTTAACCCACTGGGCCGGTTCACATGTGTGCATTGATCTTCCCAATTCATGTTTCTATCCTCTATGAAGGTCTGAGAACCATTCGATTCATGATGTATCGTGTCCTAATTGAAACCTACCAAAAGTCAATGGTGGAGCGATATGACCATTTAGGAGGTAGAAATTAATTCAGGGTTACAGACATTTTCCCTCTGGTTGAGGATAGGCCCTACTCCGCACCCGGCGCCCAAAGTTTAACGTATTTTATAAACTTTTAATGCGCAGTGAAAAGAACCGTAGAGAAGAAAAAGGCGCATCACGAGCAGTTTCAGTATCTGATCGCTAAACATTGTAGACAGAACCTTAACGGTAGGCATCTTGAGCAAACTACTACAACTATTACTACTACTACTACTACTACTACTTTTACAGTACCACTCTCTCACCCATCTCCAGGTATCTCTCTCAGCTTCAGGCCCAGGCTCTGCAGCTGATTGGAGAAGCTGACAAACTCTTCCCCATCATCGGCGTCCTGGGGGCGGTTCTTGCGGTCTTTGGCGATGGCACGCCGGGCTGCCCGCCCGTCTCTCTTGCGCTCCACGTCGCCTTTCTTGTTGCCGCGGGCCGGTTTGACCACCTGCTTCCTCGACATGGCGGCCAAACTGGTTGTTGCCGCCTACTGTAGAAGAATGAACGCAACCTCATTAACGATGTGTTTGGACCATTTGTAGATCGCTCAAGGCTTCTCCAATGCAACCAAAAGAAGAGGAAGACACATTTTGGGGGAATTAGATTGCAGATGTTGTACGAGGTCAATGTGCAGCCCACCTACTAGTCACACATAGTCAGTAGTAATTAGTGGTTAGTTAGCAGAACAGGTTGTGTCAGTCCAAAAAGCACCGGCCATCAGCCAATGGTGGGTAGACTTATACTCTTTGGCAGGTAAAGACAACTTTAAAAGGTTAATTTTGGAACCTCAATCAGAGGTTTCGCCTTTCGATCCTGGGGTTGGCGGTTCGAACCCTACTGCGGTGAGTTGACGACCGTTAGTTACGTTTGGGAATAATTAGGGTTGGTTGGAGCTGCATCGACACAAGTGTGTCTTGTGTAGTAGTAATATGGCTCCTTAACTTATACACCTGTCTCCATCATCACACTGACCAATCCACAAAGTATAGATTCCATTTCTAATATTAACAAGGAGTACAATTCGTAACAAAAAAATACATTTCGCGTGATGAAAAACAAAAAATGTTGTATGAGGTCTGAGCTAGTTAATAAACAAGTTCGTTTTAATGTTTTGAATAATAAAGTGAGTTAAGCTGAGCATTCAAAACCCAGTTGTTTCATACGGTCTTTACGTGGAGCTGTCTCTTACTTACTCCCTGTTCGGTGCTTCTCTCCTTGTCCAATGGACAGCTTGGCAACTTCAGATTTCCTTCCACGTCTTTGAATTTCATCAGTGAACGAACCTGCGTGCCCTTTGTTGGGTTAGTTTGGGTTTTATATTGTGAAATTGTGAATATTTCCCTTGGTGGAAGAAGTCGAGGGCAAACCTGCCAATGAATTTATGGGCATGTAGCAACTTGCTAACATCTGCAGCTAGCTTCCTAAATTGTTATATTAATCAAATGTACATGCATCGTATGCCAATTAAAAATGCAATTTCCAGAACTAAGTTGATGAGGATTTTTGACCAAGCGCAAACGCATTACTTACATGTACTATTTCTTTGAAATCCCTAAGATATCGCTTTTGTTTTGGCGAAGGCAAAATAAATTCGCTTTACTCTTCGTTTTGTTTACAAATCCACTTCCGCATAATGTAGTTTACGTCATATGGTACGGAACCTCGATAAGCCCAAACCAATTTGCGCAGTCAGTGACATCTGCTGGCTTGTTACAGCAATTTTAGTTAGGCAATTATGTAGAGATATGCTCAAGGCCATGTCATTTTTGAAGTAGACTTATTATTCATATCTACCATTTCAAGGAAGATACTACTATGGACAACCCAACAATGGACTTCTTATAAAAAGAGTAACCCTCATCCACACATCTGGCTGTAAGGCCATAGACTGTAAAGTATATAGGTAAAAGTTTTGACTTAATTCAGAATTCAAAATTCCCCCAAGGGTTGGTTTGATATATTCCGTTGTGCTCCAATTCCTGCCATATTTGTGACACAGAAAAATGTAAATGTGCTCAACAATATTTCAAACAAAATGTTTAAAATATATATGTATGCTTTATTAAAAAATATGTGTTTCAACATTGCAGTTGCAGTTAATTGACCAGTACCAATTTATACACACAATATGTTGTACTGGGCCACCCAGAGCGTGTAAACAGCTGTTCGCCAATTAGTCCGCTCTCCGAGGTGCTGAAACAGTAGCCTATGCCATCACACAATACCAGTTTAAACCATGAGTTCACTGTCATTTCTACAAATATAATATCCTTTATTCAGCGAACCATTTGGCAATGACGTCCAGTGTTCAGAGGTAATGGGTCTATTCGACGAATTACCCGGGACATATGAACTGAAATGGGGCCCGGACAAATGGCGCAGAATCAGAGAGTGCACCGTCTTGTGAAGGCTGATGAATGCACAACTGATCGAGGAAGCAAGTAAACATTGATTGAAACCAAATTCTCATATTGGTCATCAAGAAAAAAAGATGACAAGCTCAGTGCTATAAAGACAGCCTCGAGTACACGAATTCGGTCGTGAGCTCTTGTCGTACGCTGCAGGAGATCGCAGCCCGAGTGGGAGGGGATGTGGAAGCTGGATGCTGGGAGACAAGATGGGATTATGATGTCTGGTTTCGGGAGTGGAAGCACCTACCGATGCTCGTGTGGACTGAACGGGGGCTGAAGGGTGGGTCTGTGTGTCCATTGGATGCGCTGTAGGGCTCGACGCTGGATGATCTGATGCTGCATGGGCGCATTGTGATATGGGACCGAGAGAGCGATCGTTTTGAAACACCGAGGCTATACACTACACTCCGATGGATTCCAGGAGACCGTGAAGGGAAACTCTTCAGAATAAATACGAGCAAAAAACGCCGAGGCTCGAGGAACTTGGAAAGGGGGCGTGGCCTACATCTACCCGGGGAACACCAGTGGGGGATTTTTTTTTTATAGCCCTATATAGGCCTTATATGTGTGTGCGTGTTTGTGTGTGAATGTGTGTATGTGTTTGTGTGTTATCCAGAGGAGCTAATCGGTTGAAAAACGTAACCGGAAAGATACCTCTGCATCAGTAATTAGGACACAGGACACATCGATACCCGCAACCCGGATCCGCCAAACCCCGGCCCGCTGGAGCCTCCGCAGGTACCAGAGCCGGTCTGCGCTATCGACTCGACAGATATCTGGAATAGGTGTTGGGAAGAAGGCCGTTGAGGAGCTATCTTGTCTTGTGGAACGCGGCTGAGGACGGTGGGAGAGACAGGGCCGGCTGGAGCCCACCTCGTGTGCCGTGTTGCTGCACCCCAGCCCGGGCAGTCAAAGGACCGGGGGCCAGGTGCGGTATAAGGCCGCCTCGATGAGCGTCTCATCCCGGGACAGCGCACCTCGAGCCCGACCGGAGCGTCCACAGCGCCGCGGATAGAGGAGGGCGACACGAACAGCGGCCGGTTCAGGAGTTTTAATGCATATGATCACAACCACCATGATTTTTATGATTCTTGGTGCTTCGATTGTGATGGTAAGCCATACACACTATTATATATATGTCTTTCTCAATATTTTCATTGAAACAGTTTCCTTCCATTTGCTGAAATAAATAAGAATGTAATATAATCATGTCACCAATAGGCCTACATATGCCATAAATATAGAATAGAACCATCTCTAAAAATCAGAGCCAGCCTACAATCAGACATGTATAATTAGGTTACTTCATATTTAATTACCTGCTGTAACAAGTAGGTTATAAACTGTTTATCTGAGGATCAGGACCGGTTTTCTCATATAAATATATAGGGCTGGATATAAAACCAGTGATGTGTTGTTTAGTCTACGGATCGACATGTCCCGACTGACAGGAATGGTTGTTTGCAGGCAGTAGCCTGTTTAATGGACATGAACGCGCTACTGGACCGCTTTCACAACTACATCTTACCGCATCTCCGGGGGGAAGACCGCGTCTGTCACTGCAACTGTGGAAGGTAAACGCCACCTCCATCGTTTGGCCTAATATTTTCATTAGACAGTGTGTGTGTGTGTGTGTGTGTGTGTGTGTGTGTGTGTGTGTGTGTGTGTGTGTGTGTGTGTGTGTGTGTGTGTGTGTGTGTGTGTGTGTGTGTGTGTGTGTGTGTGTGTGTGCGTGCGTGCGTGCGTGCGTGCGTGTGTGTGTGTGTGCGTGCGTGCGTGTGTGCACGCGTGTGCGTTCGCGTATGCGCGTGGGTCCTTGACCGTGTGTGTGTGTGTGTGTGTGTGTGTGTGTGTGTGTGTGTGTGTGTGTGTGTGTGTGTGTGTGTGTGTGCGTGTGCGTGCCTGTGTGCGTGTGTGTGTGTGTGTGTGTGTGTGTGTGTGTGTGTGTGTGTGTGTGTGTGTGTATGTGTGTGTGTGTGTGTGTGTGTGGGCAGCAGCGGCAAATCGCGCCGTTGTTTTGCTTGTCAAACCTTAATGTGCTCAATGGGCCCAACGAAGATTTCGAGCGATTAATCTAAGGAATGGTGCCCCGGTATTTGCATCAAATGACTCGAGATGCTGCTAAACTGTTGTCAGCGTAGGAGCCGATTATTTGTGGTGGTGGCGTCGGCCTATTGGTCTCCAGTATGTCTCGGTATTTACCAGGGCAGATTTGGGGTCCGCTGCATACGAAACGGTGTTGAAGCCACATAAATACATTATGTCGATTTAAAAAGCTCCTGAATTATTTGCTTTGGCATTTTACAGTGTATAGGCGTAGTTGGTTATTGCCAAACGATACAGGTTTTAATGGTGTCTTGAGTTGTCCGTTTTGGAAACTGACTTTATTGAAAACGATTTGTTTGTGCCGAAAGGTGAATTTATGCCATTATTCAGTACGATTATCAGCATTCATTTGCATCAAGAACAGTTTAGTTACAGGGCCAATGTAACTCAGTGGATCTGGACTGGGATTGTTTGTTAAGTCAGAGATGGTCAATAAAGTTCCCTTTATAACCCATACCCCAATAGGAGACTGTTTCAGAGCAGCCTGAGTGATCTGCTTTCTAAGCCTGGTCAGAGCTGATCATAAGGTCTCACTTTGTTAGCGTTTATGAGGGCATGACGGAAACAGAATTTGTAAGGAATTTAAATCCATATGTTGTATACTGCAAGTGCATTTGTTAAGTGTTTTAAAGTGCTCGCTTTCACACTAAGTGTGACCGAGTGTTTGTTTTGGACAATATACACAACACGAGACTATTGATGCAAATGCACAGAATGTATCAAATCTATGTCACACCGCCCCCCGTTTGTAACTCAAGCAGCTCTTTGATTGATGTCCGAAATTTCACAATCGACCCGACATCATCTTCTCTGCTTGCGGACTTAAGTGTGCAATAATGCAACTCTCTTTAGGAATGATAATAATACCATCACAAATGGTTGCAGATGTCTGGAACAGCTACTGTATCGACTCCAACCCCTCTTCCCTGTTTTCAGGTCATTGTCTAGTGATGCAGACATTCACTGACCTGAAAAGTTAGAGACGGTCATTCCGTAAGACAGCAATGTGTGGCTGAGACTAAGAGCTCCGCGGTACACCCAGAACTGAGAATCCCATCAAGGCAGCTTTAATCAAACTAGAATCAAACACACACACACACACACACACACACACACACACACACACACACACACACACACACACACACACACACACACACACACACACACACACACACACACACACACACACACACACACACACACACACACACACACACACACACACACACACACAAACCTTTGTCTTCCTCAGTCATTGTCGTCGTTAATTTGGGGTTGAATTACTCAGTGATTACAGAGATTATTTTCAGAGAAGGTGTTGCATTAGGCAGGTTTTTAAAACATAGATGATACTGTTCGGTATAGTAAGATGAGATGGTAAACCATTGTTTCATTATGCTGGCCAAAATGATGCTAGGGTGAAGATGGGGTTTGTTTGAATGAGTTCACAGCTAAATTAGAATGGTGGTTGGAGCAGGTGGTTCCCATTGTTTTATCATTCCCTACATGTGTTTCTCCTCCTTACACTTATGTTTGATACTGAATTTCTGAAGTAGGTCTACTTAATGCTTTCGCTCTTGAGATTCTGTACCACAAAGATACAAAATGTGAAGGGTTGGATCTTAAAGCAACCATATGGTAATATTTTATCTTTTGGCTTATGTCATGTTGTTACTAGTTTGGAGTGGGAGGATAGTTTTGATTTGGATTTATAATTCAGAAGAGAAACCATCCAGATAGTTGTGCAAAGAGGAGCACCCATTTTTTTCCTCCAGGGTATTCATCACCTGGCTCGGAATGGTTCGCAGTAACAAAATTATGTTTTCAATGTGCCTAATCACACATCATCAGGGGTCACAAGCCCGCCCATTATCATTACTACACCTTAACTGGAGTTGCGTTTTGTATTTTGACCCAACCCATAATAACCAGCGTTGGCCTTTCTCCGTCTCCTCTCTCTAGACATCACGTTCACTATGTGATCCCGTACGACGGCGATCACTCGTTGGTGGACTCCTCGGAGAACTACTTTGTGAGTGACAGCGTGACCAAGCAGGAGATGGACTTAATGCTGGGCTTGCTGCTGGGCTTCTGCATCAGTTGGCTGCTGCTGTGGATGGACGGGCTGCTCCACTGCGCCGTGCGAGCATGGAGAGCTAGCCGCTACTACGGTAAGCTAGCGCATTCTCCTCCCACACGTTGTCCACCTCCTCCACGCCAAACCAGTTTCCTTTGAACTAATAGCATATTATTACCAGATAGCACTATTTTAGATATGGAATTATTTGAGGTATTGCTGAGTCGGGAACTTATACTATCACCATATAGCATAATTATTACTACTAATGGCCCAGGAGTTTAAAATAGAAGTAGCTGAGGCATACATCTGTTCCTTCTCATAACCTAATTGATCAGCAATAATCAATGTATAAAATATTAAAACAACCCTAGGGCTTCATGTACCCTAAGTGTTAATTTACCCCCTGGGTTCATCTCCCCCAGGGTTCAGGTTCTTCTGGGTTCACATACCCCGGTTGGCAACCACTTTGCATACAAAGAATCAGCTTGGTGGATCGTAGACGGGGAATAGGAATAGTCAAAGCCAGCTTATTACCAATGAATGAAACATAAGAGCTGTAATGTTAAGCTTTATATTGTCTTACTATTAAATTACTGAAAATAATAAAATATGTGATTACTGATATATATCATTTTATGATTAGAATGTGATTATTATAATGTAATTATAGCCAGTGTAAGGTAGTTGTGATTCTGTTTTCTAGACAGATTTAAAGAACTTAATCTGCAACCAAACCAGCCACAGTCGGTGCCATCTATAAGGATCAACCGTATAGTATCAATAGACATTTGTGCTTATATGTCAGTAAAAGTAATTAGTCTGAAAGCGCCTTTAACTGGACTTTGAGATGCAGAGCTGCAAACTGCCAGAAGTAGAGTTGAAAGAAAGTCCTTTTGTTTAATCAATGCGAGAGAGAGAGAGATAGAGACTTGAGGTTTTCAGTGAAGACACAGATATATGTGGCATCTTTGAATTATAGCCAGATTATTAACACATGCATTTTTGGGGATGTGATTGGATGTGATGAGATCTTTGTCGAGAGATCTCCTTGGTCATAATAATCTACAAATATAGTGATATTTGGTTTCAGATCAGGCTCAATAGTCACAAACCGAATATTTTAATTTCTTATTTCAAATAAAAGCATATAAATTAACAATTTATGTTAAGCAATGACATATATTTGATGGGCTTGAATAAACATTTGAAATGTTATATATATGTATATATATATATATATATATAAATTAATATAATATTAACAAAGTGTATGCATGCTATCTCTGGGGCCGTATTCACAAAGCATTTTATCTTACCGCTAGGAGTGCTCCTAACTCGCGCTAAAACATTTTACGTAGGAGTTTTTTCTTAAAAGTCATTCACAAAGCCGCTGAGACCTACTCTTACTAAGGATAAATCACAAAGAGTGAACTAAGAGTGACGCGCCGTTGCTATGGATTACGTCAATTCTCGTGCACGAGTTTAGAAGCTGTCAGTTCGGTGATTGGTTGTTCAGACGAGCCCACTGAATCACCGAAAAACAAGGAAATAGCCTAGGCTAGAAATTAATTCCTATTAAGTAGTTATTGTGCAGTTAGCAGAATACACGCATGATGACAATTTTGTGCAGACCACGATAATGACGTTGTAGCCTGCACGTTCAAGAGAGAGAGAAAGCAAACAATAAAAATACCTAAAATCTAAAAGAAAATAAATGTTACGAACTACCCAAGTGTTGACTGATTTGTGCCAAGGTGTTTACCTAAAATGTGTTTTCAAAGTGATCCCTAAATGCCTGTCCACTCGGTTCCACACGGCCAAATTCCTTGTAATGTTGATCGCCATCATCATCATCATCATCGTCTGGCTGTGGAATGTTCCTCCGCTTGCAGAGGTTGTGTAGAATGGCACATACAGTGAGCTGTGCTTGCCCTCTCTGGGGTGAGGCGTATTTCGCCGTGGAGGACATGAAACCGACGTTTCATCTGCCCAATTCCTCTCTCCACAACATTTCGTGTATGTTTGTGTGCTCGCAAAGAGACAATACGATGTGTTTTACGCATAGGACTAAGCGTAATCTGCGTAATCACTTACATTTAACTGTGCTCCCGGTTGTGGATTGAGGTAGGGTGTCTAGAGCCACGTCTTGCATGGATAGTCACTGTCACCCAGCAAGTGACACCCAACTGGTACATCTCAAAAAGCTGCCTCAGACCGCTCACCATTAAAATGCGCGAATCATGGGTAGCTGAAGATCCAGGCCACTTTGCAACAACATCCAGTAGGCTATGTTAAAATTTGCATCAAAAACAACCTGCGTGTTGATGGAATGCACTTTCTTCCTATTGACGAACACGTCCTCGTCTTTTGATGGCGCAATTATTTTTTATTTTTTATAAGTTATATATATTTTTTTATAACTTATAATTTTTATAACATTTTATTTCGGGACTAATCGGATTATTCCTGTTAGTCGGGGATGTTATTGCATCGCGCATTAACGCCACAATAAGTTGAATACCCTAACATTTCGTCTCGCAGGCATTTTAAGATTCTTTGTGAATAGGTCTTACTGAGTTAGGAGTCCTCTTGAGGACTTTTAAGCTCTCCTAGACTTAGGTGCTACTTTTAGTCCTAAAATACTTTGTGAATTGCTCTTAGTGAAAAAAGTTAGGAGTCCTAAATTTAAGAGTGACACGCCCATTATTTTTAGGAGTTACTCCTAAATTCGCCAGTTAGGACCTACTTTTAGCCCTAAGATCCTTTGTGAATACGGCCCCTGATCCTCATATATACGGAAGCTGAATCTCTCTCTATATGAATGCTAGGGAGAGCTATAACCATTCCTGATGTATAAACCCTGAATATTCTAGGTGCCTTAACTCTTGAATGTGAAGCACTCAGTGGCATCAGGCACATCCTGCAGGCTGCTCACCAGACACTGGCCTCGATGTGAGAAACTAGCTTGGGAAAGCTATTCTTGGTTTCACCCAATAATCAAGTTTTGAAGCCATAGGGTGGATGGTGTTGGTGTGTTATTCGAAAGCATTGTTTTATAAAGAGAGGCTGAGAGAGACAGAGAAGTAGACAGAGAAAGAGACTGAGAGAGGAGAGAGACAGAGGCAGATAATGAGACAGTGTGTGTGTGTGTGTGTGTGTGTGTGTGTGTGTGTGTGTGTGTGTGTGTGTGTGTGTGTGTGTGTGTGTGTGTGTGTGTGTGTGTGTGTGTGTGTGTGTGTGTGTGTGTGTGTGTGTGTATTGGATGTGCTGCTGTGGCTGGGTCAGGTTTGTTCAGTCCTCTATTGCTGGTGTGTATGTGTGTGTGTGTGTGTGTGTGTGTGTGTGTGTGTGTGTGTGTGTGTGTGTGTGTGTGTGTGTGTGTGTGTGTGTGTGTGTGTGTGTGTGTGTGTGTGTGTGTTGGATGTGATGTGAAGGTGAGGCTGGGGGGGATATGCTGTCATAGACACACACACTCACACATACCCTTCTCCAAAGCTATAAATAGAAAGCCCATCTGTACGCGTACACACACGCCGACACACACGCGCCAACACACACATACACTCTAACACACACAAGCACACACACAGAGAGGATATTCCTGATGCCATTTATGGAGCTCCACCCCTTCCCCCCTTGGGAAGTGTATTTCTGGACATCTACCCTATTCAATAAAAACGTCAGGAAGCTGGAAAATAACGTCTTTCATTCTTGTTTTTCATTTAAATCCTGTATCACCTGATTAGATCAATACAGCCATTGTATTGTAAGAGTTGACCTCATGATTTAAATCTTTATTCCTCCATCCTCCACCTTCTTCCCCCTCTCACTACAGATACCCTTCAGAGGAGAAGCTATAAATAACCCACCCCCACTGCTCGGCTTCAACCCTTCCCCCACCTCCCTCACCCTCCCACACCCTCCCCCGAACTCCCCCGTCCTCCAACTAGCAGAGATCCGTCAGCTGGGTTTAGAATGGATGCTACGCGGTTCGCTGTCTCCAGCCACGCGCAGCCATTCATGTTTTGGTGTTGTTCCGTCAGTCCTGGTTTCCTGACGACCGGGGCCTCCCACTACGCTACCGGCAGCGTGAGGAATCAAATATAGAACCACCGAGAGCAGAAAACATCGCAATAAGGCGTTTGGCACGTGGGGAGTCAGTGTTGATTATCGCACTGTATCAGCACTGAGTCCATTCAGTGTTTGCGCGATACATCGAAAAGTGTGTTTTGTCTGAAGTAGAGCCGTGAAGGGAACCTCTCAGTGATCCACGTGCGTGCGCCAGAAGTCAAGGGCATGCGGGGAAGAATGAAGGGCGTTGAGGCCACTCTGCCTCCTCATCGCATTATTGACCGCGTCCAATCTTTACCTTGTATACGTCACTCTGTGTTGGGCGCAGAACGCATCTGCTGCCTCACTTCCCAGAATTAAAAGTCGTTAAAGCCAAGATAAACCTGGTGTCCTGAAGACTTATATAGACTGGCTCTTTTGTCAAGCACGTCAGAGAATGGGCAGTGTCACAGCTGTTAAAAGATAGGCCTTACTTAAATATATATATATATATATATATATATATATATATATATATATATATATATATATATATATATATATATATATATATATATAAATTATATATAAATGTCTAGATATGAATATATTAATCTATGAATAAAATCGAAAGTTTATGCGTTGCTTTATTTTAATGAATGCATAATTAACCCAACTCTTCCCCCCCCCCAGACACCCCCTCCTGGTCGTGGCTCCCCCAGTTCTGCAACCTGCGGGACCTGAGGCGTCGCTCCCAACACCGGCAGCTCGAGGACTCCAGTGGCAACATGGTGCACATCAAGCAGAAGCTCTACCACAACGGCCACCCCAGCCCCCGCCACCTCTGAATCTGAAACGCCCCAAGGACTCAAGTAAAATACATTCCCCCTCCCCCCACTCCCTATCCCGCCCACCTGAAAATACTTCCTCCCTTCTCCCATTTTAAGTCCCTGAAACTGCTCCATTGCCAACAGATGCCTCAGATCCTGGAGAAAACTGTCCTGCTCTACCACTTGTACGACCACTTGTACGACCACTAGTGCTATCACTGGTAGGACGCACTAGTGCTACCACTAGCACGGTCAATTGTACGACAACTAGTGCTATCACTGGTACGACCACTGGTACGACCACTGGTGCTAACATTAGTGCCACCACTAGTGCTAGCACTTGTGCTACCACTATTGCTAGCACTTGTGCTACCACTATTGCTAGCACTTTTGCTACCACTATTGCTAGCATTTGTAAGACCACTAGTGCTAGCACTTGAAGACCACTAGTGCTAGCACTTGTAAGACCACTAGTGCTAGCACCTGTCAACCCCTAGTGTTACCACTATCGCCAGCACTTGTGAGACCACTAGTGCTAGCACTGGTGCGACCACTTGTGCTAGCACTTGTGCGACCACTAGTGCTAGCACTTGTCAACCACTAGTGTGACCACTAGTACGACCACTAGTGCTCCAACTAGTGCGAACACTTGTGCGACCACTAGTGCTACCACTTGTAAGACCACTAGTGCTACCACTTGTCAACCAATAGTGCAAACACTTGTGCGACCACTAGTGAGACCACTAGTGCTACCACTAGTGCGACCACTGGTGCTACCACTGGTGCTACCAATACTGCGACCACTTGTAAGACCACTAGTGCGACCACTTGTAAGACCACTATTGCTGGTCATACCACTTGTACTTGTGTAACCCTGACACCCACTAATGGCCCCCGTCCCGTCATAACGTGACTTTCTTAGGACAAAGAAGATAAAAAGGAAACCTGCCAAACAACACTCCACTAAATGTCCCGGAAGTTTGAAACGGACGTGAACCAGGAGGGTCCATGTTTAATCTTGTGTTACGTCCATGTGAACCGCTGTGGGGGGAAGGGAGGAGGAAGAAAAGAACAAAAAAAATAAATTAAGGTTATTTTTTTTCCTGTATAGAGAGACATTTTGTGTGTTTATTGTTCAACTTGGCATGCTCTTTTAGAACAGGGTAAGATGTGGGTGTAGTTTGTAAAATGGCGCCGTGAGAATGGAGTGTCATGCGTTCTTTCTCTTTTCTCTATGAGTGGGTTGGGGGGGAGGGGGAGGGGGGGGGGCTGAATATTTTTGTGATGAAATGGTTAGATTGCTGCTTCTGTAAATACTTATACATATTGGGTACGGGGGATTCCTCAACGGGTGCGTGTGTGGGGAGGAGGACGTTTTTGTCTTGGTAGTTTACAGATAGAAACCTATTTGGAAGTTAATTGACTTGTGAATGGCGGTACCAATAATGATCTGAACTGGAGCACATGTCTGGTTACAAACTAGATGTAAACCATTTGATTTCTGCAACTACAAAAAAAAGAGAACAAAACACTGGTTGATTCGCTTTGTTACTTTGTCAATTCAATGAATGTACTACTTTTCTTTGTTGTAAATATGTGCGTGGGAGTGGAGCCCTAGCTCTGGGGTCAGGGTTTTCCTTGCCGTTCTCTTCGGCCCGACAAGACGGAACTGATCTGTCCTTCTCTCTGTCCTTGTTGTCAGTGCTGTTTTTATTTTTCATGATTGATGACAGTTTTGATGCACCCAATTCCTTCAAAGCTATCAGGAGCAACCAGCCTATCCGCGCAAGGAACCCTGACCCAAGCCCCGCCTCCTCTCTGTCCAGACATTGCTGTTGTGAGGATGAAATGTCTGTTTTATTAAAAGTGCCGTTGAAGCACATCAGTGAGCCCTGATGCTTGTGTCACTCAAAACATGAGGTCTAACAGAACCCCGGGCTGCTGCCAATATCCATATTCACAACCTTTTGATCACACACAAGGCTCATTTCAATACTATAGCATTTATTGATTTACACATTTTGTAAACGTATTATATCTAAGGGATATGTAAAATGGCATTTGTACATTTATATATATTTTTGCAATGAGCCAATCCTTGAATTTAAACCTACTAGTGTCAAATGGCTTCAAAAGCCCACATTTAAATATCAGTATGGACCCCTGGACTCTAGTTCTTTGCCTTCTCCAGTAATCCTCAGCTGAGAAACATTGGTAGGGCTTTCAAGCTGCATGTGTTTAAAGCACATCATCCCACTAGCAACCGTTACAATTCCTAGATGTTATGTTTCGCCACCAGCAAGATTCATTCCAGTGAGTTCCGCTCAGTGTTGCTGTAGTTGACAGCTTAAATGTTATTTTTATTGTACAAGACTTCCAACATTCAGAGGTGTGCAAAACCTAGTGTGACTATAAAATGTGTGTAAGTATGTATTCGCCCGATCAGAGACAGCTGTTGTATCTGCTTTGCCTACCACTGCATATGCCACTACCTCTGTCTCCTTGGCAACACCAGATACTACAACCTCTTTCTCGTTACCAGCCTCTGTTGCTATGGTTTCAAGATTCTTGGCAGTCTCTGCTGATAATGTCTCTGCTGCCACAGCAAAGTACTGTCAAAATCCTGTGTATTTTATTGAAACTGCTGGCCTCAGATGTATCTCTTATAACGCTATTGTAGACTCAGCCTACATTTAGTCAAAGTGCTGGGCAAAGACTTATTTCCAGTAATCTTTGTGTTAACAGCCTCCACCTCTCTTTAGTCAAAGTGTTGGTCTTTGCAAACTTTTTTCTAACTGCTGTTGCTGTGACAATGGATGCAGAGCGGCCAGCCCAGCAGCCATAGGTTTAACTGATAGGAAAATCTCCATGGCAACCTTCTTGCACTCCTCCACGACACCTGAGCTTCAGAGCATGTCAGTGTAGAAAACCTTTAAAGTAATTTAAGATTTACAATGATTTTTAAGATGACAACTTATTATCAAATAACAAAACCAAATTGCACCGTCAGAACTGAATTGCCAGACAGGTATATTTGATGTTTGTGACTACAAACCTTCTAGTAACCATTAGATAATGTTGCACGTAGGCTTACACGTATTATGATTACAATTGGATTAAGGGTTTCAAAGCGAATCACCAAAAGGCAAGAAGGCTTGAAATGAGACTTCACTCAACTAATTCCACAAATATAGAAAGATGTGGCTACAACCATTTTGGAATGAAATACCTTTTTTGGTGAAAAGCAATAATGTGAAATGTAAGAAAGTTTATGTCCTGATAGTAGTAGTTAATTTTATTTTTGTTTTTACCTTTTTAACTGTACAATGACAGCACATTTAGCCTACATCCGACTGCATTGTGTGCAGCTCTTTCACATCCGTTGTTCGTTAGGTTAAAGGGAAGGCACTGCATGTGGGTGGAGGCATACAGCATGCTGGGTAAATGAAAATGAACAGATGGCTGTTACACAACACATTGTTTTGCACTAACCTGACACATAGCTGCTGAACAATATATATGACTATAGAACCACGAGGCTAAGAGTTCTATGTTACTATTCTGAGCTAGTGGAACCATCTGGCTGAGGTCCTAGGCCTGTAGGCTTCACAATATGTCTGCGTAGTTGGTAAAGATGGTTATGGCCTCGGTTAGGGAGATAAAGTCAATTAAAACTTAAAATAAAAGGATGTAAACTATCAATGCAGAATACTTTAAGCCTCAATTTTAAAAAAGGTTGGGACGTGTACTAAACGTAATGTATACATATATATGTGAATAATATCCATAAAACCATGAAGAAATGATTTGCAAAATCCTTTTTGGACCTGTAATCATCAAAACCTCCTCTCAGACTAAAACAGGAGACATCCTCTCATCTAAAACTCGTGGGTCCCTGGATACGTGAAGCTTGCAGTATCCAGTAAACAGAAAATATTGGACTCCATCAAACAATCATTCACTTGTCAAATGAGGGAGAGATTTACTGTGATTCTGACAGATTTAGCTGTTAAAAATGCTTTGGAAGAGGATCAGCAAAGAAGAAAAAGCCAAAAGCACCGAAAACAACGAGAGAAGAATAAAAACTCAGGGACTCTAGGAAAACTGAGCGCAAGTTCAAGGAGCCAAATGAGAAGAAGACCTCATTGCGTGAGTATGAAGCTCCCTGCACATTATCTGCCAGGAATTTCTAAAGCAAAAGAAGTGTGAGGTAACTGTGTCCACTGCAGTAGATGCTTGGCCCACCAAGCATGTACTCCAGGAACCACCTTTTACATCTGTCATCACCACTGGCCTCAGAATGAGTGCACTCACACACATGCACGCGCACATGCCCAACCGTGGACACACACACACACACACACACACACACACACACACACACACACACACACACACACACACACACACACACACACACACACACACACACACACACACACACACTCTCAAATTCCTTAAAGTTGGCCCAAGTTTAGGATTGATGATTTACGCCGGCCTCGTAAAAAAAAAAAAGAAAGACATTTCTAATGCAGAAGAATCTTCTAATTTCTGCTTGCATATGGCTCTGGCCCTCCTCCTGTTCAGAGAGATTTCCAGAAGACCTGGCCTTGGTAGGGCCAATCACAATAATTGATCTAACAATGGGCGGGTTTGATATGAAGCCTGTACAGAGGAGTGCCCTATGGGAGCACCATTGAGGATTTTTCTTAAACAAACCAGACTGCTGCCCATTGATAGCACTCCTTGGAAATAAAAAAATGAACTGAGAGGTTCCAAATGAATATGCATTTGCGAATTTGTCTGCCGATGTCACGCTAGTACATACCATGGACATATTAAAGAGGGTACATGCAGCAAAAATGAGTTAGCCTCTACTGTATATACTGTAAGGAGCAGTGTTGTAACACAGTGTTTGGCGACATCTAGTGGCGTTTTAGTAAACCAAAAGACTGACAAGCAGTTAGGTTGGACTGCTGGATGGAAGAGATGTCTCAGATAGTAACCGGTTTACCGTTGTTCATAATTTGTGTGAACACAAATTAGTAATAGTTAGAGAATTTGTGTGAACACAAATTATTGGTTAGGCTATGGAAGGAACATAATAAGTTTAAGAAAGGTTGTACATGCTTGTCCCACCCTTTTCACCTTACCCTAAACATAGATAAGTATTTTTCACAGTAGGTTTTCCAAATGCTGGGTATGAAGATTATTGTGTTAACGCATATTGAGCTATAGGAAACATATGTTACACATGTTGGGTAATACGCAGGTTATAAAACATGCAAACAAGTTAGAAAGGAATTATCTCTGAATCACAAAATAAGAACATTTTAAACTATTCATGTGCATAATTTTAATTATTTAATTTAATTCCTCCATCAAACCTCGAGAGTCACACGTTAAAATGTATTCTTGACCAATGGTAATTTCGTGTTTGTTACACGGCTTGAACAGTCCCTCCCACTAGCTTCTGATTGGACAAGGTAGACATGGTTTTGCGGGCAGAGATGTGACTAAATGAGCAGTAGCCTGCACTTTATGTACCGACATGTGTGATGTGTTATATATTAGACATATTATTTAACAGCCTGGCAGATCAAGGTGGAGCTGAGATTGTTAAAAACAACAGGAATTTTTGATGCGCGTTTTAAGCCTGCGCTGTTTGACCTTGGTAGTATCCGTAGTAATTGATAGACTCACAAGAGAGGCGTCTAGCAGAACAGAGCCTCTGTTGGAGCACATCATGGCTGGTATTTTCTTCAAACCATGTCATATTGCTACTGTCTGTTATTTAAAGACTTACTGACACTAAGTGATGGCCTTGCGTGGTAAGTTTGCTACAGTCACGCTCCTTCTTTTCATTAAAGGCAGAATAAATTGCTTAGCTATTGGTTGTCAGTCAAAAGTATTCTATGCTTAATAGTACACCGCATATCAATGACACGTACATGTCTGTTTAAAGTGTGTTTATTCAGTTGTAGGCTGCCTGTACAGTTTAATATAAGATTGACCGACATTGACATTTTCCACTTGAGGATCCATTTCAAATTCAACGATCAAAATAATTCACCCTATAGGTTAAGTTAGATGATCAACCATACGTTTAATTTATATTTAACAACTTTGGTTGTGAACGGAACGCCATAACGTATGATGGCAGATTCTAGCAATCACCATACAATCTTAGGCAGATGAGCAAATATTGAGCGTTTTTAGTTGGAGATGGGCTTTTTCAACCTTCATTCACAAATAATATTTACTATAATAATACTGGGGGTATTTTTACCCGTTATTAGCGTCACACAGTCACAACTCAACCTCAAGTTCAAACGCAAAGCAACTATCGAAAACATGTCTTTAGTTAAATGAAGTGCTGACATAGGCAGAAAACATAGATCATTAATTATGTCATTAATGCTTGTTAACATTGTCCTTGAGTTGGTCTGTGAAGCGATTATTTGCTAAATCGTTAATGAAAAAAAATCCAAAACATTTTGGCTTGTGACCCAACTTGATTAGTTTCAACCCTTTTTAATATTTGTTGTGTTGCTTTCCCTCAGATAGCCCTTAACCCTTCCAACAGCCGTAGTATCAATGTCCAAGTGAGAGTATACACAGTCAACGACCCTAAGTGATAATAAGTTAATTTGCTGGATAGTATAAAAATCATTAGGCAGTGGTTTGTATAAAAACACAGGACCTTCTTATGTGACCTTTTCAAAACTACTTGAATCATAAATAGATATCCATTAGGCCATACAAGTTTATAAATCTGCATCTCCTTCAATGTATATCAAGTGGGCTTATGACCCCAGGGTTAGTAAGCGCTGTTTCGTAATCATACATTTTTGCAGACTGTGTCGCCCAAGATCAGATAACTGTCTTGTTTATTTTCGCTCACTCATTTCCTTTAGCGTTGTATCACGAGTTGCTGTTTCTTACGAAAAAACTATTTAGAGTCTCAGTGTGGTAAGACACGTATGTTCTATTAGGGGGGAACCAGTTATCTTTGTTTGGAAAAACAAATGACAGATTGGAGACAGTGCGTACTCCAGCAAGAGAACACAGGTAATAGGCCTATCAAAGCAGGGTCTTTAAAACACACCTAATTTGGATACTTGATAATCCGATTGATGGAAAGATAATAATAATCTGCCCTCAAAATCCAAGCTCAAGCCAAGACCCATTCGTTTTTGAGGAAGGGTTACACCTTTTCAAACTATCAACAAAAGCAATAGCGGATTGTCCACAATAGATGCAGCTATTCCTCCGTAGTTCTGGTGTTGGAACCTGTTTGATCTGATACCTTTTTCATAGTGAACACTATGGATTGTAACTCATTTAATCTCCATGTAAAATGGTTAGATTAAGATGATGTTGCACCTCTTATCTTCATGAGATGGTTACATGGCAACGTATCAGCGTTTTTACATAAGCTTCTCATTTAACTTTTCTTTTTTTTACACTTTTCTTGGTGTTCAGCGCCCAGAGAGGGGTTCCCCCTTTTCACCATTAATATCATAATTTTGTGTGAAAAAAAAATCTGGCTTTGGTGTACAGATATGATCTAACATTTATCAAGAGAAAATAAAGATAAAGAACATTGATACAAAAATGAATACAATGCAACAATATCTAGATGTACAAACTGCAGGTGGGGCTAGGGGCCCATGTTATAGTAGGATAGAAATGTCATAGTAGGGTGGACACAGCCTCAAGCCGGTTAAACAAAGGAGCAAGTCGGGTGAGTCAATCGGCTCACTCATTTAGGGAAGCTAATAGAATTGTAGAGAATTATCGACCAAAGCATTCGCAAGTGGTGGTGACCTAGAGTCGTGATGACTTTAACTTGAAGCGAAGGTAACTCGGTCAGTGTCGCCCTGTTGTTATTTGGAGTTGCGTTTCCTTTCCTTTTAATGCGTATGTAACGTCATCAGTCCGAGGAGAGAGAAATAAACCTCTTTACGAAACTGGACAAAGTAATAATATCACTGGACCGCTAATTTGCTCGTAGGCTACTTTATTGTCATCACAGCATCCATATAAAATATTCTATCAATTTGATCACAGTGAGGAATGCACGCCCACTGGTTACACCAAGCCAAGACGTGGTTTCGTTTTCAATACACAATTTATCTTTTTCTCTAGTTTTTCAAAATCGACTCAGTGGGTCGACATACAGGTGGACGTCCCTGTGAAATGTTGATTCAGTAAACATCGTGAGTGTTTGACTTGTCCTGCAGGTTCTGTGGCGGAGCTACCGGGGGTTGGGCATCCCTCTCCCGGCTGGAAATCTCCCCTCGTCCCGCCAGGCTCCCAGATGGTAAGAGTTCAACTATTTATCACCAGAACCCATCAGGTTGCAGCTCCCTGGTATACTTAGTAGTTAATACTTAATAGACGTCTAGTCCGACGTGTTTTTTTGTTATTGCTTTTTACAGTTTATTGTAGACTAGGCCTACTGGTATACAGATAACAAACGAGTGACACTGCAGTCATTCCGTTTCCTGGTTGTAAAAACTCGCACTGGTTTTGCTTGGTGATGTTCGCTGCTTTCTAGGGTTTCGATTATTTGATGCTTGTTCCACTTGGTGATGATTTCTAGACTTTGTTTTTTTTGTGGATAGATCGTGTACAACTTAACTTTGAACAATTAGTGTAATCTTTTGAATTTTTTATAAAGGCTGTACATTTGGCGTAACCAAGATATCGTCACCACCACGTCCAGTTTTTTGTTCTGCGTGGATAATGTCTAGGATCGACGTCCTGTTGTTTGGCTTATAAAAATGCATCCTATCGGTTAGCCTAATTCAAAATACATGGAACTTTTTCAATTTTTTTCCTTTTTTACTTATAGTCAATTTGATAGGCAACCAGATGAAAGAGGTAGCGAGGTAAAGGTTTCTGCGGTGATTTAGAAAAAGTTTCACCCCCCTTAAAACAAAATGAGAATAATTAATTCAATTAAAATTGAATGATTAACTGACGTGAATTGAACCACTATCTTCCTCATTATTATCTGTAACTATTAAAACAAATGCATGTTTTAAAATCAATCAACCACAAAATCCATTCAGGGGCAGGATCAAGTGGTCAGGGGTAGGATTCCCAGCTGGAAGGTTCTCGGTTTGGGCCCGAATGTCGACTTAGTGATGGATTCAATGATTCTTTACCTTGATTCAGTTCGCGTCGGTCAGTTCGCCAAGAAGAGTCTTTCAGACTCAGCTCCTCCCTTGTTCTCATTCTCAAACGATCGTGGAAGTCGGTCAACAATCCATATTACAACTTTAACAAAACGCAGCGGGATGGGGGGATGTAGTTGATTATTGGATGTTTAACATATCAGCAAGATAAAATATTTGATTTAGCAATGATGGTGGGGGTCCCGGGTGGAGAACGAACCATGAAAGAACGAGACAGATTGACGAGACATTCAAATATTTGATTAATCTGGCACGACACAGAAAGTACAAAGACAGCATGCATCCATCATTTCACTGACATTGAATCATATTATCGTACGCTCGCTCACTAAGCCTCTTCCCTCTTCAATCACAGTCAGTGAACGAACAGCGAGTCAGCGACTAGTGGGGTCGAGTCTGAGAACGAACGAGACAAACGACAGAGAAGAATCAGTTTGGTTCGTTTGTGTTGATGATTCGTTCATTCGAACTGATTCGTTCATTCGAACGACCCATCACAACAGTCTACCAGGCATCCTGGAGGATCATGCATAAGCCCACCTGCTCATTAATGGCATGATTCTCAAACGAGTAAAACGATCACTGACCGTTTTCGATAATGAACCATTTTCGTTAAATGAAGCGATGGCGCTAAATTACGTTTTTCACACAGGCTAATATGCCAATGCCTATTGAAACTGCAGCGGGTCGTCGTTTATCAGCGAATGGGATACTTTGTGTTCTGGACGGCTGTAAATGTTTGTGTGCAACCACACGGTTGGCAGAGTGGATGGCTGACGATCAGGTGACTTGATTTGTTCTCCTATCAGGATGTCCAGGGGTACCGCTGGGTGGGCTGGCGTGTGTGGCTCTGCCGCGTGGGAGCTGTGCTGTCACTAGGCCTCCTGCTGCTGCTGTTCACCTGGCGCCCCCGGTTCGCTGTCATGGCCCGGTGCTCTCCCTGCCCTCTGGCCTTGGCCCACGTCCTGCTTCTGAGGGTGAGAAAAGCAACCCCTTTCCCCTTCACTTGCTCATGTCCTGAAAGAGACACTGGAAGATTGAAGTGTGTGTGTGTGTGTGTGTGTGTGTGTGTGTGTGTGTGTGTGTGTGTGTGTGTGTGTTGTGTGTGTGTGTGTGTGTGTGTGTGTGTGTGTGTGTGTGTGTGTGTGTGTGTGTGTGTGTGTGTGTGTGTGGAAAGTCGGCTGCAAATCGATTAAGACATTCTTTTCATTTTTGTAGATTAAAATGACTGCTGGACTTGTTTGTGTAACTCGACGGGCACACACAGAGCCAAAAAATGGAGAATCGCATTTCGAGAGTGTGGGGCTTTGAGACCATTAAACAATCATTCCTTATTTATGAGGCACACTTGTTCCTCTAAGCATAGAGGAATTACAGTCATTTGGATGTGAAGTATAACCAGGACATTATCAGGCTGTAGCCCAAACTCGGAGGACAACTTATCACATTCAAGTTCATTGTTTGGCCTGCTGCTATTGCATTACAAAGGCACATCCTCACCGTAATTCTTCAGTCTAAAAAAGTCCAATCGATTTGCTTCGCACTTTCCTCACATATTAATTCACCCCAGGAAGCCCAGAAACTGAGGTGGAACATTTGTCGGCCAAACGGTTATATTTCTATGTATTTACTGTATTGTAAAACTGTGCTACACAAAGATTCAAATGAGGATGACCACGATTGCTTCTCGTGTTAAAGAAATGTCATACTTTTTGTGCCTTAATGGTCAGGAGAGAAAAGTACCTGGCTGGCTATGAAGCGTATGCCCTGTAGGTTTGTGCACTTAGCCACTGAGCCGCAAGAATTCATATTTTTTCTTTTAAGAGAATAGGTGATCGTAGTTCCATGATGTACCACATACCATGGAGTACCAGACTAGTACCAGGCTAGTACCATGGACCGTGCATTGCTTTTGGTTTCAGACATTGTCTTCTTCTCTCTTCAGGACAGTTTGGGACATAATTACGTGGTCCAAGTCCTCACAGAGGAGGTTGAGGATGGAAGGTCAGTTTTACCGTGAATACCTCCTGGTCAGACACCCCTACTGCCTTCTGTTCAGACACCTTTTCCTTTTTAAAGCATGCTACATTCTGGACAGGGACATATGGATAAATTCAGGTTCTTCACAATGAAGTAGAGGGTCGTTAATTTATTAAATGGTCATTCCATTTGATTATATGGCCCTTCCTTAAAGCATACGGCCATTAATGAAAGCATATGGTCATGCACGTTTGTTAGGAATATTTACATTGTGAAGATCTAGAAACGGACAAGGCCACGTGTTCTTATTATAAATGCTCATCATACTGCAGTGAATATCTAGGAATGCTTCATCATGCAATATGCAACCTTCCACATGCAATATGCACAAACTGCCCGTTCACTCCTCTCTCTGGGCTTCAGCTCGGAGCTGGTGGAAGAGGTGGAGGAGAACCGGGAATGGAGAGATACGGTCCAGCTCCACAATGAGCAGGTAAGGGATGTCCGGTGTGGGGGGGTCACTCACCACACACTCTGGCTGCTTGTGTTAACTTGGATCCCTGTTCTACAGAAATCTCTGCTGCGCTTCTATCAGTTCGAGGGCCTACGCTATATCTGGCTGCCCAGGAAAGGTGCCTTCTGTCCAGTCAGGTGAATTGCCATTGAAAACGTATGAAATTGATTAACAAATGTCCTTTTAAGAAAGTATAAAAGGCTACTATAAAAAGTGCATCATTCACAGTAGTATGGTATATAACATATATCATATCAACAAGGGCAAACTGTATTTGTCTTGTGTTTGTCAAATGTTATTTAAAAAATACTGCTCCTTGTGTTTAAAAAGTGGATTTGCATTTCTTAACAGGTTCATCTTTATCAGTTTATACATGTATCAGTTCAAATCATGTCCTTATGTTCGGACGCAGTTTGTCTATTTGTGTGTGTGCAGTGTTGGACTAACTCTTTTATCTCGGCAGTGTCCTCAATGAGGAATGGACGTGTAGCGACCTGTATCGCTTCCAAAGCGGCCTGAGTCCCCTGGAGCAGAACTCCAGGTACACGTGTGTGTGTATGGTGTCATTATCCCTTGTGAGGGTTCAGGGAGCCCTGCCCTGGTGTTGATGACCTATTTCTTTTGTCTATCTCCGTTCCAGGCAACAGGTCTATGGACCAAACCTGATTACTGTGCCTGTTAAGTCCTATATGAGTTTACTGGTTGACGAGGTGAGACGGAGACGCAATGCGTGTACAAGACACCCGCTTGCAAGTGTGGTTGCAAGGGAATGAATATGGTGTCCAAGCACATAGGACAGGAAGAACACAGTGCAGTATTCAGCTCTTGTGGTTCTCTGCTTTACGAATGACTTTCTTCTCGGTCTCTTTCTCCTTTCTCTTAAGATCCTCAATCCCTTTTATATCTTTCAAGTGTTCAGCATCGCCTTGTGGATGGCCGATAACTACTATTATTATGCCGCCTGTATCCTCGTCATCTCTCTCCTGTCCATCAGCATCTCGCTGTACGAAACACGCAAGGTGAGTCAGTTTGATTCGTCGAGTGTATTCAAAACATTCCTCAGTGCAATAGGAAGTCGAATAGATATAACAAAGATACATGGTCTTTAGCTTAGTTTTATTTTGATATGTAGGTATACATGAAGAGGCTTTGCCTTTTGCAAGGCCACCATTGTAAATAATATCTAAAATAATATATACAATCGTGCAACTTTGAACATGTTTCTGATTTCTCAGTAGGCCAAAGAGTATACAAATCAATTTATATGACAGCTTTTGACTTTGACTTGACACAAAGCACGATAGTTTGTTTTTACATAAATATTTCACCATTTATTTGAAAGTGAAGCTTTATAGTGAAACCAAACCCAGAAAGAACTTATTTTAGATGCTAAGCTCCAAAGTTGCCCTTGACTGATGATTTGGCCTAACCATAACTAAAATTGTTACCGGCCGTTTTCGGTTACCAGGTAAGGTCAATAAAGCATTTTGACTACACCCACAGACAGGGTGTTTTGTTTCCCTCTAACGGGACATGTTTGCTTAGCTAACCTGATATTGCAAACACTGTTCCATCTGTCCACAGCAAAGTGTCACTCTGCGCAACATGGCCCAGCTCATCACGACTGTTAAAGTACGCAGGAGCACCGGAGGTAGGTGTGACCCGTCCACAGACGACACAAATCCATCCAGTCCAATGGGGCCCAACCTTAAACCAATAGTATGATAGGAGGATATAAAGCCCTAAATGTACACGCCTGGCAAGGCTTTCTCTTGGCCCTGACCCCGATTAAATTACAAATCACCGTGCATTTATAACCTTAGATTTTACCGCTTATACATTATACTCGTTTAATTTTCTCAGTTCAGCTTTATTCTGGTGAGAGATGGCATCCAAGGTGTCAAATAATGTGATTCATCTCTCGTTCGGGTTACTACATAGCTAGGATGGTTTACTCTGCAACCCACTAGCCGCAAACGTAAGCGCACATGACGTGTTTAATGTGCTGCCTGGCAACCGTTGTGTGTCCTGTGTTGTGTCAGACGTGCTTTTGAGCTCAGAGGAACTGGTCCCAGGGGACTGCCTGCTCATCCCGCCAGAAGGCCTGCTGCTGCCCTGCGACGCCGCCCTGCTGGCCGGGGAGTGCATGGTCAACGAGAGCATGCTCACAGGTAAACGGGCTCACAGGTGAACATGCTCGCAGGTGAACAGGCTCACAGGTAAACAGGCTCACAGGTAAACAGGCTCACAGGTAAACAGGCTCACAGGTAAACAGGCTCTCAGGTAAAAAGGCTCACAGGTAAACAGGCTCACAGGTAAACAGGCTCTCAGGTAAACAGGCTCACAGCTAAACAGGCTCACAGAAAACGACGGTGTCAGGCAAGGCAATTATGCGTTCAACCATAGGTACCTGCTCCTCAGTTACCACCTCTGTAGGTCACCTGGTCAGCAGTGCTGACGAGGGCTTTGTCCTCTATGTGGTTACCTCTAGGCGAGAGTGTCCCTGTTCTAAAGACCCCGCTGCCTACGGGGGACTCCCGGTTCAGTTCAGAGGGCCATCGCAGACACACGCTCTTCTGCGGCACGCAACTCATCCAGGCCAGGGGCGGGGCCGTGGCTGTGGTCACCAGCACAGGTGAGCAGCAGGATAGCCACGCCCCCTCCCATGGCTTTCAACAGGTCTGAGCAACAATGCCAGCATGGAGGTGGCAAACGGGCAAAAGCAGAAAAAATGATCTGGCTCAAAAAGATCTGGAGGAAAAGCAGATTTTCTTGTGTAACCTTTTTTTTTATATTAGCATCAGCATGGGTTTGAAGGGTTGCTTCAAGGAAGATATGTGACAGTGTTGGTCTGATGGGAATGTTACGTGCTCCAGCTAATATACAGTAGCTTAACTATATCCAGTATATTGCTCCATTTAGCGCTTAATAAATTATTCCAAGAGGATTTATGAACATGTCTAAAACAATATAATTGCTGGTTCACTGGCATTTGAGAGCGTATGGATAGCTCATTGGATGCATAAAACACTCCAAATGTGAAAACATGCATGTTTATTTATCTGGTGAATCCGATGTGAATCTCTCGTCTTTTGGCTCATGATTGGCATTATGCTCCAGTAATAAATACAATTCCTTCAATTGAACTTGGGTCCTTTAGACTGCAGTTAATAATCATTTTAATGTCCTCCTCCGTCTCCAGGGTTTTTCACTGCTAAAGGAGACCTGATAAGCTCCATCCTCTACCCTCAGCCCATCAACTTCCGCTTCTATCAAGACGCCACCAAGTTCCTCCTCCTCCTGGGTGGCGTGGGTAAGACGCATCCAATCCTAGCTTTTTATAGTGGCAGGCGGAGAAAGTGGTTACCGCTTAGCACTCGAGGCAGGGCAGTCCCCTGCGGTCTAATGTTAGGGTCTGGTATCTCTTTCAGACGTACGGACCGTTTGTGGCTTCCACATCGTATGAAACTTCATGTACTTCCTAATTTCTTTGTCGACAGCTGTCCTTGGGACCATCTACAGCGTTGTGGTGCTCAGCATGTCCAACGTAAGTCCTGCCGGTGTTCCACTTCCAGTATTCCCATCTTGATACTCTACCGCTCACTGCGTGGTTCCTCTTTGCGGTAAACCGCTCTGCGTGATAAGGGGACCAGCGTGAGGACGAGGTTGAGGCGCTGCCTCCAACTGGCTGGCTCTGGTTCCCTAGGTAACGTGGGGCGAGCTCGTGATCAGGACCTTGGACGTGGTGACCATCGTGGTGCCCCCCGCCCTGCCCGCTGCCATCACCACGGGAACCATCTACGCACAGCGCCGGCTCAAGCGCCAGGGCGTCTTCTGCATCAGCCCGCCCCGAATCAACGTCTGTGGCAAGGTGTCGCTCTTCTGCTTCGACAAGGTGAGGCAACGACCCAGCCCTGGCCCCGGCGCAATACTCCCCTGAATAACAACGGTGGCCAGCTGTGGTACTGCAACGCGGTTGGCCATTGTGTACAGAAGGCCTTTTCCCATAGGAACTTAGTAAAGCACACCCCTATCAAAATGTACAGAGGGAACAGGGTCACAGATTAAAAGGCTCTCAGGTAAACAGGGTCTCAGGTAAACAGGCTCGAAGTGAACAGGTTAAAAGCTAAACAGGCTCACAGCTAAACAGATTCAAAATAGTCCCAGTATAGATTCAAACTAGTGGTTATTGTACTTGTGAATGACAGACAGTGAGTGATCAGGCTTTTATTACGTTTTTCTTTTTAATCTGATGTTGAACTGAACTTGGTAATAATAACAGTATGAAATCGCACCAACATTAATCAGTGGTGTGACTCAGTGTTGTATTTGTATTGTCCGATTTGTCAATTTCACTAGCCTTGGCTATGTTGTCTTCAAACACTCTGAGTTCAACACTGAATGTAAAGCGTTTCGGACCTCCAACCTCCAACCCAGACAGGAACCCTGACCGAGGAGGGTCTGGACATGTGGGGGGTGATGGAAGCCCACCAGAAGGGCTTCTCTGAGCTGGTCCCAGACCCCAGGCTCCTGGCCCCCGGGCCCCTGCTCACGGCCCTGGCCTGCTGCCACAGCGTGGCCCTGCTGGATGGCCAGGCGTACGGGGACCCCCTGGAGCTGAAGATGATGGAGTCCACTGGCTGGGTACGAGGAGCCGGCTGTATCATGTCACGGTCAAGCATCATATCATTGCAGAACTCATTAACCCCGTTTGCTCTAGATGCTCTAGATTAAAGAGAGGTTGATTTGTGCCAAATCTGTGCGGTCACATGTTGTACAAATAATGTTGTTCGAAAGCCAATCTCTCTGTGTCTCCAACATTTTTTAATAAAACAAAGCGACAGTCAGAGAAGCAGCCTATGGCAAATGTAAAGAAGCTCGAGGAACCAACTTCTGAGCAAATTAGTTGGAATTATTTTGAAAGAGTCGCTATTTATAACTTTCTTCCTGTATAGCCTCAACCCCTTTCAGTTCATCTAACCTCATGCTTGCTTGTGACTCATAGGAGCTGATAGAGCCGTCCGTGGATGGTCATGCGTTGGACTCAGAGTTCGGAGGTCACAAGGTTCTGTCCGTCATGAGGCCTCCTGCTGGGACTCCCTTCTCTGAGAGAACTGTGAGTGTCAAAGCTCCCTGTCGTCATCCCTGTTCTGTCCAGGCTCCCCCTGTGGGGAAACCTTTTGATGGTCGATCGCAGCGTTACATCACAATGACAACAAGGACTCAAAGAGAGTGACGGGATTGTTCCCCGTCGCCCCATACTGTGAGGTGATGTCTCGGACAAATGAAAGTCCCTCCAGCTTCACTGTCTTTGCTCCCATCACCACCACCACCCAAATATCGATAAAAGGCCTTGGACCATGGAACTTGATCTTCTGTCTCCTTATGTTGCCTTTCAGGGTCATGAGCAAAATGCAATGACCTTTTCTGGGTACTCTGCACAATTCTCTGTACATTCCCTGATCAGCTGGGAAAGAATGGAACTTCTCTATGGCTGGGTTCTTACTTGTGCTTCCCCATTCCCCTTCAGCCTCACGCAGAGAGCGTGGCCGTCGTGCGCCGCTTCCCCTTTTCCTCGTCGCTGCAGAGGATGAGCGTGGTGGCGGCGCCCCCTGGTGGCCGGCCGGCGATAGCCATCATCAAGGGCTCCCCGGAGATGGTGACCAGCCTCTGTCTGGCAGACACGGGTGGGGAGACAATACTGACTCACCACCTGAGTTAACTCGCGTCTGGGAGAGATCAGAGCTAAATGATGTTGACGGATGGGTAGAAAAGAGTTTTGTGTTCATGGGGAGTGGAAGATTGCTTAATCTCTTTATTTTAACTGTTTATTTTAATACTATTTATCATGCTACATTATTACATTATTAGTTTCTCTTCTATTTATTATTTAACAATTAATATGAGAACATATGAGCTAACGACAGACAGGCCGTGTGTTTGTTTTCCAGTGCCCCCGCAGTTCTCCGGTGTCTTGGATGACTTTGCCAGCAGAGGCTTCAGGGTGCTGGCTCTGGGCTACAAAGTGATGGGCAGCGACACGGACCTGGGGACGATTGAACGGTACAAAGAATCTAGAATTACATGAAGAGGACAGCACTCAAATGATGATGTATTTTTTTTATTCGTCTGGTACTTTGTCAACCGACAGGTGTATTTCCCTTCCTTACTTTTATTAATCATGACTTCTACCGGCATGCATATTTCCTCATCAATATGGATGTTCGTATTCAGTTTTTAGTTTGTTAAATATAGAAAATGCTAGAGAAAAAATTATGTGAGAATCTATCTCTAGATAAATATAGTAGAAGGAAGGACAAAATAAACTAAATCCAATTTATACCCAAATTCCAATTCTGAAAGATTTGGTGGTTGCGCCCAAGATTGCTGGAACCAGGGAGGTGCTCAATGTGTGTGCTGTGTCTCCACAGAGAGGCGGTCGAAAGAGACATGCGGTTCCTGGGCCTCTTCCTCATGAGGAACCTGGTGAAGCCCGAGACGGCCGGGGTGATCCAAACCCTGAGACAGGCCCAGCTCCGCACCGTCATGGTCACCGGTGAGTGGGCCTTTCACTTCATTTTGTCTGAGTCCATATCTACGTGACGACATGACGTGACACCCAAGACGCTTCTGACTCTAATAGCCTCTAACTAAAGGTCGTTTTTCAAGGTGCTTCAAACTACAGGTAGCTTCTAATAGCCACGAACTACAGGTAGCTTGTAATAGCCTCTGACTACAGGTAGCTTGTAATAGCCTCGAACTACAGGTAGGTTCTAATAGCCTCTAACTACAGGTAGCTTCTAATGGCTTCAAACTACAGCAGGTCAGCTTCTAATGGCTTTGAACTACAGGTAGCTTCTAATAGCCTCAAACTACAGGTAGCTTCTAATTGCCTCGAACTACAGGTAGCTTCTAATAGCCTCGAACTACAGGGAGCTTCTAATGGATTCTAACTACAGGTAGCTTCTAATGGATTCTAACTACAGGTAGCTTCTAATGGATTCTAACTACAGGTAGCTTGTAATAGCTTCGAACTACAGGTAGCTTCTAATGCTTCGAACTACAGGTAGCTTGTAATAGCCTCCAACTACAGGTAGCTTCTACTGGCTTTTAACTACAGGTCGCTTCTAACTACAGGTAGCTTCTACTGGCTTCTGCCTGCGGGTAGCTTCTACTGGCTTCTAACTACAGGTCCGACATAAAGAGTCCCGGTGTACACTGAGCAGTACGTCTCCTGTGTCTCTCCTCCAGGGGACAACATCTTGACGGCGGTCAACGTCTCCAGGAGCTGTGGGATGGTGGGCTCTGAGGACCAGGTGATCTTCGTCCAGGCGTCTCCCCCTGACGGCCAGCTCCCTCCCACCCTCAGCTTCCACCAGGAGGACAGAGGTGCCTCTGGTACGCACGGCTCCACCGAGGTCCACACCTGGGTAGGGCTGGTCCATTATGGGAAAAAAAAATCATAATCACCATTACTTTGGTCAATATTGAAATCACGATTATTCAAAGGATTGTTTTTGGGTTTGAAAACATGATGGGTTTATTCCGCATGTCTCCCCCAAAAAACACTGTAACTGAGAACTAAAAAGGAATAAATGAAAAAGAAAAATGTTCAAATCTACACATAGTCAACCTGAGACAATGTGGCAATGTGCTTACGAATAAACGACCTCTTCACTTTGACATTTCAAACACAATGACAACGTTTTCCTCTTGATTTGTCACAAATCATGCATGCCCACAGTGGGCTTGTTGTGATTAGGTTATTGATCTCTTTAGACACTGGGTCTGTGGTATTAACGGCCCCTTTTTGGTTGGACTCGGTAGGGCTTGTACCAGAGTGGGGTCAGCTACCACCTCGCCGTCAATGGGAAGTCCTTCTCCGCCATCTGTGACCACTTTCCTGAGTATCTCCCGAAGGTAAGAGGACCTGCTTGCTAGGGCCAGGTTGGGAGAGGTGAGCAACAGCAGGCCGCTGCAGTTACCTACCTGGACGGTTCCTGGACGCGTTCAAATAAACGCTAAAAATAAAATAATTCTATTAGATCCCTTGTCAACTTAAGTCAAACGTTAAACAGCCTGTTTTAAATATTCCTCAACAAATGCACTTTAAAGGGCCTTCAACTGACGGTATGATTGAGTGACGAGCAGCCGTCCCTGGCGACGAATGGTTAACTGACGAGCTGTGATTGGTTGCAGGTGCTGATGCGGGCCACGGTGTATGCCCGCATGGCCCCGGATCAGAAGACCCAGCTAGTGAAGGAGCTGCAGAAACTCAAGTAAATATCCGCCATCAGGAAGTCGCCTGCTTCCCTCTTTACAATGTCCGTCCTTAGAGGGGCTGTTGGTAAGATTTAAAGGCTGTCGTTTTAGTGTAATCTGTTAGGAATGGCATAGCCATCTATCGGCTATTAGTGAGCGAATGCCCTGTGAGTTTTGTTCTGGTTGACTGCACCACTGCCTCGGTGTGACACTACTTTGAGTTTAAGAACGCTCTCTGGTCATTTCTGAACAATCAGGGCAATTGGTCCGGGGGCATTCATCTTGCTTGTGCAACACTTCTAAATGGTTGAGAAACGAGGGAGAGGAGAGGAGAGAGAGGAGAGGAGAAGAGAGAGAGAGTGAGAGAGAGAGGGAGAGAAGAGAGAGAGAGAGAGAGAGAGAGAGAGAGAGAGAGAGAGAGAGAGAGAGAGAGAAGAGAGAGAGAGAGAGAGAGAGAGAGAGAGAAGAGAGAGAGAGAGAGAGAGAGAGGAGAGAGAGAGAGAGAGAGGAGAGAGAGAGGAGAGAAGGGAGAGGAGAGAGGAGAGAGAGAAGAGAGAGAGAGAGAGAGAGAGAGAGAGAGAGAGAGAGAGAGAGAGAGAGAGAGAGAGAGAGAGAGAGAGAGAGAGAGATTATTGGTGCTTGTGTTTCAAATGCTCACTATTTTCGGCCCAGTTGCCGGGACATAAGGTCCTCCTCATGCTGTCACTGTCTCTCTGTCAGCTACCGCGTGGGGATGTGTGGGGACGGGGCCAACGACTGTGGGGCCCTCAGGGCCTCTGACGTCGGCGTGTCGCTCTCTGAGGCCGAGGCCTCCGTGGCCTCACCTTTCACCTCCAAGGTCAACAACATCAGCTGTGTGCCTCTGCTCATCAGGTAGGCTGACACGCACGCAGCAACACAATACACAGAACGACAAGTAAATGCTCTGTTAGACTTTAAAGGTGTTTTTTGGGAACTTGGCGGAAATATAAGACACCAAATGATTTGAAGTTAAACAAATGTGAGTACCGGTAGATATGAAGGCCATTATATTGGTTTAAAGTTTTAAGATAAGATAAGATAAGCCTTTATTGTCATTATACAGTCGCCTATACAACGAAATTGGGAGTGCCAACTGAAGGTGCATTACACATACGAAAAAACAAACAAGCATTTTAAGTAAAAAATGTACCAGAAAACAGAAATACCAGAAAAACATTTGGAACAAGACAAGGACAGGCGAGGTGAATCTAAAATATTGAAGGCCGTAAGCATATTGCACTTTATAGATAATGAGGTATATGTGTGTCCTCAAAGAAATCCTGTTTCTCTGTTCCATCCAGAGAGGGTCGCTGTTCTCTAGTCACCTCCTTCAGCCTGTTCAGATACATGGCCCTGTACAGCCTCATCCAGTTCAGCTCTGTGCTCATCCTCTACACGGTAAGAGCCTCCACACCCACAGCTACGGAGTGAAAGTGTTCTGGGACACGGTCCAATAACCTTTAAGCTAACTTAAAGGTTAAAGGTGGAGGTCAGATTTAAGAGCTGTAATTTGATACAATCTCTTAAAAATGCCATAGCCATCATTCAACTATTAGCGAGTGATATTCGCTGTAAGAATTCCTGTTGTGGTTCACAGCACGTGCTACTATTTGAGACGGATGATCACCGCACCGTCTAATCAAATGGTCTGGGGAATCCCATCCTTCTTGTTAATCACAATCCCACAATCAATCATCAATCAATCAGTCATTATGAAACCGAGCAGTGAAGGGAGCCGAGGTTTCTTTTGATGAATCAACAAAATCTTGTGCTCTTTTCCACTCTCTTTTTACAACTCTCCAATCTTACCTTCACACCTGTTACGAATGAGCCCGTTGTGATTTCTTGTTATCTCCATTGCCGGCCTAACCAATGCAATGTGTTTCCCGGTACGCTTTATGTAGGTGAAGACCAACCTGAGCGACTGGCAGTTCCTGTTCTTTGACCTGTTCCTGGTGACCCTGCTGGCCATAGTGATGGGTCGAGGGGGTCCCAGCGAGGAGTTGCACCCCCGCAGACCCCCGGCCAGCCTGATCGCCCTGCCCATCCTGGGGGGCATGTTCCTGCACACGCTGTTCAACATCCTGGGGCAGACGGGGGCTCTGCTCATCACCACCTCCCAGGACTGGTCAGTGGCGAGCTCATCTCCTTATTAGAAACCACACACTTTACTGTCACTTAGTGACCTTTAGCCATGGGGCAGGTGGTTTCATCCAGAGCAGCAAATTCATATACGTGTCTTTAAGGAGCAGGTGGACATTGGGGATCGAATGCAGAACTTTTTCAGGCTGAAAACACGAAAACCACAACACCATTTATATACTGTATATCACATAGGTTAACATCATGAATAGTTTTGCTATATTCCTTAAAGTTAATTTGATCTATTCCCCCCCCTCTCAAAGGTTTGTTCAGCTCAACTCCACAGAGTCCGGTGCCGCAAACCTGCCCAACATGGAGGAGACGAGCGTCTTCGCCCTGTCCGGGTACCAGTACATCATCATGGCCGTGGTGGTCACCAAGGGCTACCCGTACAAGAAGCCTCTGTACCACAACTGTAAGGCCTCTACCACCAAGGGCGATGGGATACTCACTCACTCACTCACTCACTCACTCACTCACTCACTCACTCACTCACTCACACACTCACACACTCACTCACTCACTCACTCACTCACTCACTCACTCACTCACTCACTACTCACTTCACTCACTCACTCCTCACTCACTCACTCACTTCATCCACTCACTCACTCACTCCACTCATCACTCACGTCACTCACTCACCACTCACTCACTCACTCACTCACCTCACCACTCCTCACTCATCAACTCACTCACTCACTCCTCACTCACTCACCACTCACTCCGAGCTCACTCACTCACTCACGCACTTCATTCACTCACTCACTCACTCACTCACCTCACTCACTCACTCACTCACTCACTCACCTCACTCCACTCATCACTCACTCACTCACTCACTCCACTCACCAATCACTCACTCACTCACTCACTCACTCACTCACTCACTCACTCACTCCTCACTCACTCACTCACCAATCACTCACTCACTCCACTCACTCACTCACTCACTCACTCACTCATCACTCACTCACTCACTCACTCACTCACTCACTCACTCACTCACTCACTCACTCACTCACTCCGCCACTCACTCACTCACTACACCCTCACTCACTCACTCACATCACTCACTCACTCACATCACTCACTCACTCACTCACTCACTCACTCACTCACTCACTCACTCACTCACTCACTCACTCACTCACTCACTCACTCTCACACACACAAATCTATATTAAATCCAGCCTAGTGGCAGAATCTTTGGCGTGTATCCAAAATGTATAAAAATGAAACCTTTTTGTAAGCCAACTGTGATCTAGAAGAGTATCATACATTATTTATCGTTTTCGTCCACTTGATGGTCTGTATCCTCAGTGGAGCATTTCCATGCGGATGTGATACAGTAGAGTTTGTAGCCGGTTCCCCCCCTGACGTGGGCTGTGTGTCCCCCCCTCTCAGTCCTCTTCCTGGGCCTGCTGCTGATCTTCCTGGGCGTGATGACCTGGCTGGTGCTCTACCCCGGCCCGGTCTTCGCCAAGCTGCTCCAGCTCTATACCTACCCTGATACGACCTTAAACATGCTGCTGGTGTCCCTGGCAGCCCTCAACTTCCTCACCTGCTTCCTAATGGAGGTGTGGCTCCTATGTTATGCACAACCTGTCCATCTACCCTGCTTTTCAAGTATATAACTTACTGGGGGGGGGGAGGGGGAGATACCTGTATGTATTGCTCTGTGCTGTTGATGTATTCTCAGTTTCTTTTACTTCGTTTCATTCATTTATTTTGTGTTATTTAACTCCTGCCCTTTTGAGAAGTAACGCCTGAATGCACTTGATCTCAAATCAATGTATACCACTATTGATGATCTACAATACACCGTCAAACTATAAACATTCACATCCTCTGTCGCACATAGGACCGAAGAAGCACAGACGGCACCATTGGGTGTTTCATAATACAGTTAGTAAGTGTTATTAAATGTTCAATAACCCGGTGGTTGTGCTTCCTCCCCAGGTGCTGATCGACCAGGGCCTGCTGAACTGTCTGCGTTGTGTGCACAGGAAGCGCATGTCTAAGAAGCAGTACAAGCGGCTGGACGTGCTGTTGTCCGAGTCTCCGTCGTGGCCGCCCCTCAACCAATCACTGCCCTCCGCACAGTACACAGTGATAGGACTGAGCTAGCGCTGAGCGTCTTTTTCATTTCCTTTTATATCTTATTTTTGGGGACACAGAGGGGTTTTAACTTTGGTTTTGTTTGGTTGGTCAATGAAATTGAAGTTGTTGATAGGCACTATTCTATAAATACTATTTATGTAAATAAAATACTTTTTTATACTTCTTGTTGAACTAAATTGTGCTTGGGGGTGGCGCATTTTGTCTGCGAGTTATTTCTGAAGTTGTAGAGCATATAGCGTCAGGCTGTAATCATACATCATAGTCGTTATGTTAAAGGCTGCAATCAATGTGTCCATGGGAAATTTACGTAGGCTACATTCTAAGCCAGGGCTGAGAGTACTTGTCATGCATCACTGTATTCATCTAAGTGTCGGCATTGTTTATGTACTGACTTCCATATCCTGTGTGTAATAAGTAGCCCGATTATGGTTGCAGTGTATCTCGGTACCAATCTAAGGTGACCTCACCTAACCAGTTACTGATTGGTTGAAATTGTGCCAATGTCACTTGCCATATTAGCATAGTGGGTACAGACATTTCCCTTCATATTAGTGTTAAATAAGTGTTGCCTTGATACTATACCTACCAACCTCTTTAAGAATGTTTTTCGACTGCCTAGCAGTAGACATATTGCAGATAGTTAACAACTCTCTCCAGTCAGGCAAGTTCCCAAAAGCTTTGAAAACTGCAGTTATTAAACCCCTTTTAAAAAAAGCGGAGCCTAGATGCCTCTATTATTAACAACTACAGACCAATATCAAATCTACCCTTCATAAGTAAAATCATTGAGAAAGTTGTCCTCCAGCAACTAAATCACTTCCTGGCATCAACTGGTTGCTATGACACCTTCCAATCAGGATTTCGACCCCTGCACAGCACTGAGACCGCCCTTATTAAAGTTGTAAACGACATCCGTCTTAACACAGACTCTGGCAAAACCTCAATACTAATGCTACTTGACCTCAGTGCTGCATTCGACACTGTAGACCATACATTACTGGAAAGGTTAGAAAACTGGGTGGGGCTTTCAGGCACTGTCTTAAATTGGTTCAGGTCCTACCTACAAAATAGGAACTACTTTGTTTCCATTGGCGACTTTGTATCAGAATCAACCAACGTGACATGTGGAGTCCCACAAGGTTCGATCTTAGGACCCTCTTTATTCAACATCTACATGCTCCCACTAGGGCAATCATGCAAAATAACAATATTGACCATCATTGCTATGCTGATGACACGCAAATCTATGTATCGCTATCACCAAATGACTATCGGCCCATAGATCTGCTGTGCCAGTGCATTGAGCAAGTGAAGGAATGGATGTGCCGAAATTTCCTTCAACTAAATGAGGACAAAACAGAGATAATTGTATTTGGCTCTAAAACGGAAAGGCTTAAAGTAACCCAACACCTTCACTCTCTGTCCCTGAAAACCTCAATCAAAGCCAGAAATCTAGGGGTTATCATGGATTCAGATTTACATTTTGACAGTCACATCAAATCAGTTACAAAATCGGCATATTATCACCTTAAAAATGTAGCAAGACTTAGAGGGCTCATGTCCACCGAAGACTTACAAAAACTTGTACATGCCTTTATCACTAGTAAGCTTGATTACTGCAATGGTCTCCTCACAGGTCTCCCAAAACAAACTCAGGAAGCTTCAGCTTGTTCAGAATGCTGCTGCTAGAGTTCTAACAAAGACCAAAAAATTTGATCATATTACACCAATTCTGAAATCGTTACATTGGCTTCCTGTAGGTCAGAGAATTGATTTTAAAATCAGATTGCTAACCTATAAATCCCTACATGGTTTAGGCCCAAAATATTTAACTGATATGCTTCCACTACATCAGCCTTCTAGACCACTAAGATCCTCTGAGACCAATCTGTTAATTATCCCCAGAGTAAACACAAAACATGGGAAAGCAGGATTTAGTTACTATGCAACAAATAGCTGGAATAAACTCCCAGAGGATTTAAGACTTGCCCCAACTCTGAGCACCTTTAAAACAAGACTGAAGACTTTTGTTTGCTATAGCTTTCTGCTAAAATCTTAAATACATTGCACTTTCTAAAAAGCTTTTTTAACTTTGCCTTTATTTTCTATTTTAATACTAAAATGCCTTTTTCTATTTTACCCATTTCTTTGCATGTTTTTCTTTTACGTATCTATTATTTTATTTTATTGTATGACAATGTTTATATGTGAAGCACTTTGAGTCTGCCTTGTGTATGAAAAGTGCTATATAAATAAAGTTGCCTTGCCTTGCCTTAAATTAAACCAATGAGCAAGCAGGTCGTTGCATGTCATGAAATATGCATTCATGTCAATGTTTTTATTTTGAAGGCCTGAAAGATAATTTGTAATGAAGGTGAAATTCCTTGTGACGACATGGACCAACATAAAAATAACTGACTCGCGTTATGGTTTATTTCCCCTTTTATTGCGTTATATATTCATGAGAATGATCACCTGTCCCAAGCAGAGAGAAAATACAGAAAGGATTTTTTGAAAATGATTTATTAAATCTGTATTTACAGGCAGTTTATCTTCGAACCGAGAATCCAACACATCAAGCCATGAACGTTCAGCTGGGTTTCAGAGGAAGAACACCATAGCATAGCATTAGTTAAAACTTTCCTAACATTCACTTTGACACTCTTTGTAACTCGCACACACATGAAGCAGGGCTGACATACAGCAGGACCGCTCAATCCTCACCTCCATATGCTGTAGTCTGGCACAGGGGATGTGCTAGCCTGAGAAATGACCTGAGTGCGTCTGTGATCAAGCAAAGAACACCACATTGGACACACCAGCATTCGGACAGATCTTTCTATTCTGTACATATCTTCTCTTTATATTTCACCTGCCACCCAAGCATCATGTCGGGACAGTTGGGGAAACCCTCCCCAAACAGTGAAACCAAAAGCACACCTGAATGAGGTTGGGTTTCACTGGATACTAGCATCTCTGGACATTTGAATGTCAACAACATGAACTGTGACATCAGATTGTGCATCTTGCTAAGCGTTTTTTTGCCAGATCTCCCTTTTACGGCGGACATATACTGCTAGCACCCTCAGACCCAGTTGAGGTGAAAGGAAAAAGAAATTACAATCCGAGTCCAATCCATTCATTCCGTCTCTTGCTGGGACCTGAGTCAGTGAAGAACAGGCAGGCACACAGCTTACAGCAGGTATGCTTCATGAGGTACAGCAGTCATCTCTCTCTAAAAACCAAATACAATTTGACGATCCGGACACAAGTGAATGCACTTTAAAAATAATCATGTTGAGTAAGGTTGTCTGAATTAAAATGGGGATTTGGTCATGACGTTAAAAATCTGCATTCAAATGGATTGAGGGCCATTTGGCCTGTCAGGGTTTTTGCGGGATAGGTTTGCATTTTAGCTTGAAATAAGGACATTTCAAGTGGGAAAAAAAGGTGAAAAAGCACAGGTAGAAAGCTGCTGCATACAAAACATAAATAATATATTTCTCACCGAACAACTGCCCCTGTTATTTCACTTAAAACAAAATTAAAATGATGAAACGATATCGGATGAATAAAAAACAAGACAGCCATGGGCTGGGCTAGGTACAGGTGTTATTGCTGTGGACCACCTGGCCCAGAGGAAACCGGCTTATTGCAGGCTTCTGGTGACCCAGCCCGGCCCACCACCCACCCCAAAGGCTTCACTCCTGAGCCTCCGTCACACAGAGGCTGGCATGGCTGCAATCCGTTGGGAACAGAGACACCACGGGCACCCCTTGAGAGCATAGTCCCAGGACGACGTGGGGGGGGGGGGGGGGGGGTACAGGGCTGGGTGGAGACTCTGGGTTGGGGAGACCGGTAAGACCTGCTTGGTGAACTGTGGCTGGGGGCTCTTAATGGATCATCACAGTGGGTCCTGAAGATGGTCTTGGAAAATCACAGTGTCCGACAGACTGGAGCAGGGGAGGGAGAAGGGCGTCTCTTCCTTTCATCGTGAACGTCAACGTGTACTTTGCGTCACTCCTAACCCCCCCCGCCCATATCGGCAGCAAAAAAAGAGGGGCGAGCAGCGGTGTGGTGGCGTTCGGCTCCTTCGGCCCCGGGCCCCAGCAGAAGTTACTCTTAGGTGTATTCCCTTAGCTCCGAGGAGCGGGGCCACTGTCCGGGTGTTGGGGTCCTCCTCCCTCGGGTTGGCTGATTATCTGTGCTGCCGGAAGCCCTGAGTTCCGTCAGGCCCCGCGGGCTGGCGGACTGTGTTGTTGTTGTTATTTGATCGGGGCTCGGCGGAGGGTGAAGTGCCGGTGACACGCCCGGACCTATTATGAAGA
Organism: Gadus chalcogrammus; assembly: GCF_026213295.1. Lineage (NCBI taxonomy): Eukaryota > Metazoa > Chordata > Actinopteri > Gadiformes > Gadidae > Gadus > Gadus chalcogrammus. The sequence continues at coordinate 27,745,331 of NC_079418.1, read as the reverse complement.
AAGAAAAAAAATTGACGAATACAAATTATTCCTAGGTTTAGAAACGTTATTAGCCATGTCACTGGGATACCGTTTTAAAGACACAAATGTTTAAATCCATAAAGAAAGTCTTCACCTTCTATGTTTTGTGTAACACTTAATATTTTCTACACTTCCTCTTTACTCAAACTCTTCACTCTGATTGGCAGTGCATAAACATTAATGAACTGGTAGGTACCAATCAAAGCCACAGTGGTACACCAGAGGAATGGAGGTTTCCTCTAAAAAAAAAACACAGCAAAAGGCAGAGACCGGCCATAATTGCAGATAAAGTCCACACCAAAACTCAGGGCATCTTTTGAGGAATTTGAAACTGGTTTAACATGTCCGTTAAGCCAAAGAGATATATTCATAGATCCCTTGAGAAACCAGAAAGAAGTTGAACCTGTTTTTTATGCTCCACCTTGTCCTTGTGACCAAGTCTGTTATTTGCAGGGTCCAATGTAGGCCTGCACGATAAATCGTTAGAAAATCGCAACCTCGATTCGCCCCTGTGTGGATTCAAGTTTTAAATTACTTTTCTTTTCTTTTTAAGCCTTCATTCAAGGGTGTATGGAGTTGGTTCAGTAGTTATAAAAGACCAGCAATTAAAGACAATGTGCTGCTATATGTACAAAATAAATCAATCCGTTTTTGATACTGAACTTTAATCAGTTATAAAGGGCCATATGAAGCGCAACGTGCTAGAGGTGCCAAAAAACTATGTTTGGTACTGCCATTTATTTTTTTGTCATGGTTCACGTGTGCAATACAAATTACATTTCGTGCACACATAAAAATTCTAAGCTGAAAAATCGTGATTCACTTTTCATGGAATCGTGCAGGCCAAGTCCCATGCAAGGCAGGTATAACTAGGGTCTGACACCGCGTTTAATGGATGCATAGATCGTGCTCCATTGACCTTGTATTGGGCACGACCAACTCGTGGCGCATTCAATGTACTTGTGCTGAATATTGTTTCCTTTTTTTTGTGCTTTCCAAAGGCACCATTGTGACTGACACCCAAGAAACAGCCTTGAAATACTTTGCCAATTGCCATGGAAACAACTAACCGAAAAGGACGGAAATGCACAAATGGAACATTTTGTTACAAAAGCTTTGAGATGAACCGCGGTTCAACATCAAAAAAGACATACAAGGGTGTCATAAAAACTGATTTCTGGTAGATAGGCTTACTTATGGTTTCACCTTACGTATGATTTCACTTTCCCTATTGTAATATACACACCGTCTTCCAAGTCAGCATTATGACAATTGTGTAAACTATTTTGCATTTAGTACTCCTTTGAAATTGCATTATTGTTCAAAGCATGCACATATCATACTTGGCATCAGGGAGTACTCAAAATTGAGTTTTCTGCCTAAACAGACCCTGGTATGGGTACATCCCCAAATAGAACATGTTATGGCCAAAAGCTCAAACAAGTCATGACATTGGTACCTGTCTGTGTTGGGCTTCTCTTGAGGCGATTCTTCTGGGCTGGCACTGCCCAGAATTCTCTTCCTGGCCTCTGCGTACTCGGCCTCCCGCTGGGCCAGAGACTTCACCTGGGGCGTGGGCCTGTTCTGGCTCCCAGGGGATCCCAGGGAGCCGTTGGCGGACGGCCGCTTTAGGATGCGGATCTGGGGTGGGGGTGCCGCCGGCAGGGAGTCGTCCTGGATCACGATGGCCGTCCTCAGCGGCGACCGTGAAGAGCTATTACTCAACACCCTGTAGGGATAGGTCAGAAAGTATGGATTTGTTTATTGAACAATGACTGGATTCCATCACAAAAGCCAGAGTTGCCAGTATGCTGGAGCCCTTACTTTTCTCTCTGGCTGATCCTTAGCTTCTCTTCCAATCTCCTTTCCATTTCCTGTGAAGAGAACAAAAATAATGCTCATAAGCGTGTGTAGTGAAAGCAGAATTAAAGTAGCAAGGGAGAGCCTGATGGGAAACGTAGGTACAGTTACAAGCTATTTATACGTCTCTATAGCCCTTGCCAAGTCAAGGAACAGACACTAAAAATCACCGGTAACGAAATATTATATATAAAAGAATGTTTAACAAAAACATAACAGCTTAACATTTTTACAGAGTCCAACAATCACTGGGATACCATAAGAAGTTACAATCTGTCACACAAGTTAAGATAGCGTTTAATGGCTGGCTAAAAATGGCTAGCCTCGTAACATGAATCGAGTAGGAGAGCTAACGTTAGCCCATTTGCTCAGGGAGCCACATTGGATTCATTCAGTTGTAAAACTTTGTACGGGAATGTGTGAACGCAGGTAGTAGGCTGAATGACCAACTTCATAGTCGATCCGACTTCATAGCTAGCCACCTTTACCTTATTCCTAAAGCTTGGCCTGTTAGCCAACTATTAACTTAGTTTAGCTGGCACGCTAACTAGCCTAGTGCATCGGCAAATTGACTAAATGGCGCCCATAACTAACTCAACGCATCCATTTCCAATAATAATATTTTATATGATTCGTCAACCAAATCATGTTTGAAAGGAAGTAGCACTAGATGGCAACAAACATTACGAGAAACACTAGCGATTGCTTCAATCCACGTAAATCTTGAGCTAGCTTCACGTTAGCACGCATAGCTCATGTAGCACGTCAGTGGTACATCGGTGGCCCACAAGACGAGTACAGTTTTATCCTTTATCCTACACTTTCCCACAACGGATTTTCCAGGGGAGTAAACTAACACATTGTTTCAATCCTCCAGTGTGAGTTATGTGATTCCCTACCCCACTGTCAGCAGCTTCCTCCCAACTTTCGGCTATGTCTTCATCCATGATACATTTTGTTTCGGCCACGCCGCGGCGTTGCCTCTCAGCAGCAGAGCCATAGGGAAACGATCGCGTCGACTCCATTCAGTCGACTAGGCCAATCAGGAACGAGCCTGCGGAGACTCCGGTCAGTTATGGGCCAATCAGGAAAGAGCCTGCGGAGAAAAGGGCCGACCCTTTCCGTCGTGAGATGACAAGGTCTGTGAACGAGGTCGGCGTGTGACACGCCAAAGACCACGTACATGTACCCACAACATGCATCAAACTACAAAATTAAGGCAAACTGAAGAGCAAAAGAGGTCAATTGAAGATCGACGAAAAGATAAACACGGCAATACGTTGATGACATGTATTGTTGTGATAAAAATATATGATAATTTACAATTGGTTTCAATATTGAAATACAACAGTCATTTAGAAAGTGGTGTATGGAACAGAATGCAATCAGTCAGGGCTTATGAAGCAAGGGAGTGTAGCATGAGGCTAGCAATGTGGGCAGCTAGAGAAACGTTTAACCACTAGAGGGCAGCAGGGTCAGATTATCCCGAGAAGAATAATGTACATGGCTACAAGACAGTAAAGGGAGTGACATGTTTGACAGATAACATCATGTATTTTTATATGTGTGTATTTATTTTGTACTTTTTTTGCGACTTTTAAAACGCACACTGTATAACAAAGATACACCCTTGACTACCAGAATGCATAGTGCGATTTCTGGTGGCTGAAACTCCACCAAATTGAAAGGACTCATGATTGTTGTAGTACTGTAAAATCTTTACATTAACATTGATATACCATAACCTAGGCTAGTGAAAGCTGCATTTTGCCACAAATCGCGCACATTAAAAATTGTGGCGAAAAAATAAATAAAATAAAAAATAATGTCCCCCCCATTATTGCATATCAATCAATCTGAAATACTAAACAATGACCAAAAAAACATTACTACTAACATTTGAACTCACATTTCAATGCTACTATATGCTTCCAAAATAGAGGCGATGTATGGAGGTCGACGTAAAAGCCCTATAAGAGCCCTGTAAGAGCCCTAAGAGTGTAGCCAGTCTGTCTGTGTGCAAAGGCGCCCGTTACTGGGTTGTTCAAACAACCACCCAGCAGCCACTTCTTGTGAAACCGTTATTACCCTATGCACTTAAAGATGTAGTGAAAGATGCATTAAATCTTAGGAACAAACAATGGGGCCGCCCACTTTAGAGAACCCTGGGGGCAGAGAGAACCAACAGAGCCTGGAGCTCACTAACCCCCCCTAGCTAAGGCGATAGCCACCGCAAACAGTCTTTATGGGCTGCAGTTTCAGGCTAGCGTACCCGAGCTGTTCAAATAGCAGCTTGGAGGGTGCATGGAGGGCCGGTGTCCCACATAAGGAGGCCTGGCCACTGGTGGCCCAAGACAGACCCCCTTACATAAAGACAAGGGGGTGATGTCCGGGTGTCTGACTGCCAGTCTCAATATGGCAAGCTGATGTGGCTGCCAGGTACTTAATGGTTGGAGATGGCCCTGCTATTAACCGTCATTTCTTGTAAAAAGCAGAGCACATGTGAGACGTAGCACTGGGAGGGACGTTATTGTTTAATCCCACTATGACCAGTGTGCTGCTGTCATGACTTGATTCTAGATTCTTTGTAATTTGTCCACAAGGATTTGACTTGTTTTTCAAATGACAACTTTGTCTAGTTTTACTCAAGATTTGCTAAGTAAAACTAAGATCTTTGTTTTGTCTGGTTTTAAATTATTAGCTGGCAACTGATATTGCCCATCAGGCTACTTTTGGACGACATTGTTTGATACTGCAGAGTGTTGTCAGTGTTAGAGTTGATGTTATCACCCTGTTACTATACACCATCTTCAAAGCACCAACATTTTTGTGCCGGTTCAGACCATCGTGCTTGGACCATGTGACTATGTGAATACTAGTTGCTCGTGTATCTCACCAAATCCATTCATATCATGTCTATGTCTATAGACAAATCAGTTTTGTGAAGAAAAAATAAAACGGCACCGACCATAGAGTGGCATACTCTCAGGGATCCAGCAGAGGGCGCATTTGTAGTTATATTAGTGCCCAACCCAACCAACCTGTTGGCTGTGCCCGGCTGTCATTACAAAGACGTGTGCTCCAACCGGCTGGTCAGCCTTTGTATGTTGGTTTATATATTGCTTATGGTATTAAATATTACTCCCTCTGGCAAATAAACCCACTGAATCAATATTAACAATATTACAACATTACAATGCCCAGATGAAGCCATTGTAAACAATGAGCTCATTGCGGCTCACGGAAGGATCACTTCAAGCCTTCTTGGAACGCAAGTTGTTTGATCAATATATGTACTTAGTAACAGAAAAAGGGCAACAGAAAACTTTGGGGCATGGTTTATGAGGGAAGCAATTCGGGAGGGAAACTACCCAGCCAGGGCACCTTGGATCATACTCATAAGCAGGTCAGACACATGTTGAGCTAACCTAATTTGCACAATTGGTGACTTGGTGTGATTGATGCTGAAGGCTGAATGTAAGAATGTGATATAACCAATGTAACACAAGTATTTAGAGTGTTTAAATATCATGATGCAACATGGCTAGAGTCTTAAGGGGATGTTCAATAAGTTCCCCAACTCTATCTTGATGACTGGATGTGATGACTGGATGACCTTGGCCTCTTCTTTATTTAAAGGCACACCCCAAATTGCTGATTGATGATACAATTGACATATCCGTAGTAGCTTTCGGCACGTTGCTGCTTATGAACACAAAATCTCATGATGATCAGCCGTAGCTAAACCTGTCTAATTAATTCTGAAAGCTGATTGGTTTGTTTGTTTATTTGTTTATCATTAAAGTAAGTTAATTTAGATATAGATGGGACTCTGCAAAGAGGATATGTGCAACATTTTAAACATATAGCAAAATGTCAACCATACGGGGCAAATTCTGACTGAGATATTACCATTTAAAGTTTTAAGCTTGCTATAACTGCTGTTGGCCAATAGGCAACACATTTAGTATGGTTCACATTTCGCACATATTTGGTAAAGATTGGACAAAGCGCCAATGAGTTATGGTTGATTCGGTGTACTACCATGCCTTTTTCAATTCAATGGAACATGGCTGATTATTATACTAATATTTTTTTATTACTATTGACTTTCAGTTATTTTAATTTAGTGATATATTGAATATCTAGTGTTTGGTCAACAAACAAGAATGTTGAGTGTTTGAGGTGTTTGCACAAATCTAAAAAATCGATGTGGTAGTTTTGTTCGGGAAGTGTGTCACAGTCAACATGCATGTTAAAAGTTTAATTCCTCAAAGAAACCGACTTCATGTTGTGTATTCCCAACTCTTTTTGAGAACGTGTAATGCACGATTAGGAGCAATCACATTCAACAAAGAGGCGAGACTCGGACGTTGAAGTAGTTTGTTTATACTGTCACTAAGCATGTTTTTACATCAACAAGATGCGCCACACAGGCATTTTTCTCCAAAAACGGTAAATGCTCTCCCCTGCTCCACTGGCTCACAGGCAGCGGGGCGGCAGGGCGGCGTAGGCTACTACCCGCCGTGTTTCCCACCCTGATGAGCGGTTATCAGAAGTAAGGCAGGAAAAGCCTCAGATGAGCTGAGTAGCAGATTGCCCGTTCCACTTACTCCCTCATTGAAGGGAATAACCCACTTTCAGCAAACAAGCTCCGCTCAAAGCCGTAGAGCCAGGCGCATTGGCAGGCTCATCTTGAGATGACGCGTGGCACTCATTTGAATAACATTTGGAAAGTAAATTTTTGGAAAACATTTGTGACGAACAAACAAACTGCCGGAGTGCCCGGAGTTTACATATTCTGTGCAGCTTTGCCTTTGCTGCCACTTCCCAAGAGTTTGAATTAGCTTAATTTAAGAATGAATGGTTGAGGCCTAATAACTATACAAAATCAACACAATGTAACTTTGTATTCTCAATTCATTATATGATCAGAGGTTGGGATGACCTAAAATGCTGAATGATCCTCATCTCTCTATATGCACCTCTATCTTTATCTCCGATAGATATGGCATATGATAAATAGTGAGATAAGGGCAATAATCTTTACTCATTACTCATATAGACATTTATGGGAACAGTATTTTGAAATATATATTTTGGCATAGTTAGTTATGCTAGCCTACCTGTATTAATCACATAAGTTGTCTCATACCCATTTCTCATACCCTGTTTACTGTCTTTGCAGACACATGATTTGTCAAGATTATATAAGGGTCGCTGTTGCTATCTTCTAGTTTGTATCAATCACCACATATCTGGAACCAACTTTAGTGTTTTTGTAGCACCACAAACAACTAACAGAACACATGAGCCCTATACACTTTTCAATTTGGTTATGTTAGCCACACTTTTTATTAAAATGGTTGTCGGTACTGAAATATTTTTTCTTTACTATACTTTTACTCTTCATATCTATATATCTATCAAATGTTTTTCTATCTGCCTCCCTCCCCACTCTCCCTTTTTTCTCATTTTATTTCTCTCTCTCTCTCTCTCTCTCTCTCTCTCTCTGTCTCTGTCTCTGTCTCTGTCTCTGTCTCTGTCTCTGTCTCTGTCTCTGTCTCTCTGTCTCTGTGTGTTCTCTAGATGCTAGTCGCAGGGAATTGGTTGCTAGGATGGAATTCCCACTGATGCAATTTCAGCCAAGATCTGCATCCACACGCAGGGTACATGAGCAGACACACACACACACACACACACACCACACACACACACACACACACACACACCACACACACACACACACACACACACACACACACACACACACACACACACACACACACACACACACACACACTGTTGTTGCCAGTTTCTGAAGAGGAGAGGCCCTTGGTTATATTCAAGGGATTATGAAAAGCTACACACCTATCTTAGCACCATATTATTTCAGTTTATATTGAAAGCACACAACAAGTGGCTTCTTAACTCCTGGCTGTTTCTCCCTCACACACACACACACACACACACACACACACACACACACACACACACACACACACACACACACACCACACACACACACACACACACACACACACACACACACACACACACACACACACACACAGAGGAGATAGCAGAATGAGTATCTCGGGCCACCTGCCAGAGAGAACTCACGGCAGAGTACTTAAGATACACGACCACAGGCTCTTTCACTCCCCACGGACCCATCCAGTCTTTGTAAGGTTGGCCTGCTTAATACTGTCTTCACCCCCCCCCCCCCCCCCCCCCCCCTACGACACCCCACGCCTTCTCAGGCCCAGTGCTTATTGTCTGGGCCAGCTGCCAGGTCCACCTCTGTAGCCCATATGATTAGTTAAGAAGGCTGTCATTATATTTCCTATAGATGACGATCCTGCCCCATCTGGGCTGGGATTTCGTGCGGCAGATGGAGCAGGGGGGAGATGGGAACTGTGCCAAATTAAAATATCAGAGCCGCTGGAACCATTTGAGGGTTGGTCCTACGGTTTCTGTGGTTTGGTTCGAATCTTCGATAGAATCGTCTTGTTTTCAGGTCTTCTCTTACGAGTCACTTAACAAGCAGTTGATGCGAATGGTAACCTTTGTTGAAGTGCATGAGGGTGAAAATCGTGATTTGTAATGGGATCGAACCCTATTCCATGATATAACCCTGTTTTACCCCTGATACTGGGCTGTGCCTGAAAACGTCTGCACATTACCTGCCTGAGGGTTTTTAAATATCACTCTCACTATTTATTGATTGGATATTATCATAATTTAGCATCATATTGTCTGTATCTATCGCTAGACAGTGTTCGTACCCTTGGAAAAACCCCATCACCCCTTTGAAAGCTTGTTGAATTGATGAAGCAAACAGCCTATTAAAAGAGATGAGGACCAAAGATCAAAAATATAATTCACTTTGGATAAAGAGTAGGTGTAGTGCGTGCCATACTCGTCTCCTGTACTTTGTAGAACCATTAGGTTTACATGTGTTGTCTGTTGTTGCCAGGCACAACCCCTAACCGACAAAGGGTGTCACGCTTAGCTACAGCTGGGCCTGCAGAGGGTTTTGCATCCTAGTTTGAATGGAACAAAAGCAGCCAGGAAGAGGCTGCACCTTGCCCTAGCATCCCAAACCGTGAATGCAAAATTATTTGCATAGGAAAATGAAAATGGTGTCTGCTTAAAGTCCACTTTTACTGACAAAAAAAAACGTATATAGCATTGGGTAATGATGCTTTCTACCATGAGGATCTTCATCATGGTTAGCTCTGCGCATCTGAGGTCAAAGCCCAGAATGGTTTATGAAAAGCCTTCTCTTTTTACAAAAATAGAAGAAATCTCAATTAATAGCCCTGGATCTATTAATCTGTCACTATGATCATTCATTAAAGCCCTCAATTATATCAAAACAAAGATAAAGGTGATCCAAAATGGTTCCCTGTGTGTCATTCAAGCACCAGAACTACCAGAATAATAAGACATGTACTTTGAAGGAAAGTACGGCTCCAGAGTGCATGAAAAAGCATCAAAAGAGCTTGTTTATCAAAGAACACTCTGGAGGAGGATCCCCAGAGATCCAGGCTAAGCCCAGACTGTCCTCAAATCCTAGCAACGCCCCTGTCGTTATGGATTTACATTTTTGAATCTTCTCTCTTGGTATGACTAATATCCAAAATAGCATTGTTGAAATTCCACTGAACTGAGATCACGTGTGCATTTTACATATCTCTGTGTTCCTGTAATACACACGTTGCGGTTCCCAGATGAGTGTAATGAAGGTTTAATCATTTTGCTGTCATTATGCCCGAAAGGTATAATCAATGGTTTTTCATAAATTCACTGTAGGTAAAAAAAAAATTGGAGACAAGAGAGAAAATAAACAGTTTATTGTTGGGTAATCATAATTACCCGGCAACGACAACTATGCCCTGTCCTATGAATGCACCATGGAACAATAATATTAACTGTTATGTGTCATCATTATGTCGTTCCCTAGCTACCGAGCCCTATATGGTCGCTAGCCCCCCCTCTTCCTGGTGTGCCCATCCCAGCCATGGCAAAAGCAGCTTTGCCTTCGATGCAAATCTCAACCGAAGGGCTCTGGCGGCGATAGAGAGCATGCAAAGAAGAGAATTTTAAAAGTTGGACAATTTAGAGACTAATTTGCATTTCTTCAACAGAAAAGGCTGTTTCTTGAGATTTTCTCTTTAGCCAATGAATTGACTAAGCCACAGACTCAATAGATCCCCAGCTCGCCCAAACTCCCCAGTGCAGACACCGGTAGAAGCAGAGATCCAGCCAACATTCTTCCTTGGCTTCCATCTAAAGGGTGTCACGTTGCACCAGGTGATGTATAGCAGTTGAGTGCCTGGGAGTGCATCTCTGACCATCATTTGTGCAAGGATTACATGAGGGTCTATGTTCCCTGTGACTGTCTGGCTCAACACTGCCATTATCGGCTGCATGGAGACACGCATTGAAGAGGTATAGGGGGGAGACCCAGGGGCTAGTGAGGGGGTCTACGTGTTCACAAGTCGTCGCCCTACACAGGTTAAACCGCTGACACAAATAACAGAAATGGGTGACAGGTGAATAGGTGCCTTTAAAGTGTGTAGACACTTTTATTAATATATTTACATCCGCCATCAAGTCCGTTTAGCTTTTGAAATGGGTGTCAGTCAGTGTTGACTGAAAGTTTATGACGAGTTGCATTTCTGGAGAAGTCACTGCAATACAAACGTGCAGATGCACAAAAACATGTCTCTTTGAAGTGTGTGTGTGTGTGTGTGTGTGCGTTGGCGTGGCTCCTGTCTGCCGTCCCCCCACATGAATAGAAGCAGAATTCTGCGCCATCGACAGCTGCCTCCTTTGAACGCCCAAAGACAAAAAGCCCTAAATCCATAGCCCCCCTCTTTCATGTGTTCATGTGATACCAGTCTTCCTCACCTCACTGTCACTCCATTCAGCTCCAAGGCGGAGGCTTTCTAACCTATTATGACCTCCCCGCCGCAATCCTGAGGCCCCATCCCAATTATTTCCTTCTTTTTTTGATATAGTTTTACCAAAGGGGACAAGCCGAGGTTGATCGGCCGGTTATGAACGACAAGAGAGTTTGTTAAAAATGGTTTCCTGTTTCGTTGCAGAATGTCTTTTTTGTAGACTGCCGATAGGTGGACGTTGTCTGCTCGTCTAGCCTAGCCTAGCCTAGCCTAGCCTAGCCTAGCCTAGCCTAGCCTAGCCTAGCATAGCCTACGTTTAACAAGAGGAGTTGAGCGCCTTCAAGGTTCTTGGCCTCGCTCCACCATGCTCCTAGCTCCGGCGGTGGTCTCCTGACCATGCCTCCCATGCACCAAATGCTCCAGAAGAGGAGAAAAAGGCCAGAGATAAGATCTAAATTTAGACGTATGTGAGGAGGCCTTCCAGACGCCTCCCATTCACATTGGAGGGCCAATTAGAACAAGCTCCATTTCAGGTTTCCTCAGACTTGACTGGAACTGCTCGCCGTAGTGTGTGTGTGTGTGTGTGTGTGTGTGTGTGTGTGTGTGTGTGTGTGTGTGTGTGTGTGTGTGTGTGTGTGTGTGTGTGTGTGTGTGTGTGTGTGTGTGTGTGTGTGTGTGTGTGTGTGTGCCTGTAAGGCCCTGATTCTGTACCAGGCAAAGGTTTCCACGGGGTGGTTCTTGCATAACTGGATGAGTGATAACGCCAGAGCATTCCTCTCAACACACATCACATCTGCCAACGCGGACCCCCTCCCCCCAGCTGCTTCTTTCCCGTTTCACATCGCCCCGGCGTTCATTAAAACAGCTCGGTGGGCTAATCTCACCATCTTTCAGTTCAGAGAGTGTAGGGTCCTTGTTTTAATCGTTCTTTTGGATATTAACATGAAAGACGGCGCTCATTGGGATCCCTGATGCACTTGCTGCGTTCTACTGGCTCTGTGCGGCGGGCGGCAGAGCGCAGGGGGTTTCCTTCCAGGCCAGAGTTCATATGAATCAAGAGGTAGGTCAACACAGGGGTTAAAGTTGTTCCCACATCAGTCTCTGGCTGTCATCCTCCACAGAGCCACGCAGGAGCAGGCCTCTCGGGGGTCGGGGGTCGGGGGTGGGGGGGGTAGTGGATGTAGTTGATTGATTCCTTTTTAAGAAAGTATGGTTTTCTTACTAACTTCTGCGAGACCACTCTTATCTCACACGTTCGTTCACAGGGATGTAGCAATCAAAACCGATTCGATCCTAAATAGACTGAATTACAATGTTTAAAGATGCGTGGAGCTGTGCTCGGACGTATGTTATAGCTCTACTTCTAACCGGAATCGGCTTGTGAGCATCCCTCTGATTGACTGCCAGCCAAGGCCAGGCTGATATCAAGTTGGTCTCACGAGGCACGCCTTTTAACAGGTCCCCTTTCATCACAATATTTTTTTATGATTTTGCATTCAAGGCAACGCATCAAATAATCGCACACCTCCAACTGAGCCCTTGCTGCGGTCACAATGCTGTAGGTCTGTGCTCCACGATACAGACTGCTCATTTAAGGCAATACCAGGATGTTCCCTCACCAGCGTACAAACACCTGTCGCTTCCCGGGCGCTAGGCAAATACACCCGCCATAAAACTCCAGCGCATCGCGGCATGCCCTAGACACCAGGGGCCATCGGCAGACAAAGACACGGTGGCGCTGCCATCTGTAGCCTCCTGTACAGCCGCGCGCGCGCACACACACACACACACACACACACACACACACACACACACACACACACACACACACACACACACACACACACACACACACACACACACACACACACACACACTGTTATCTGCTATCTGAATAAACAGCTGCTCTCCTTAACACTGCCATGGTACAGACCCCGGCGGGAGACCACGTTGTGTTTGCGTAGCCGGTTTCTGATTGGCCGGGGGGCTGAGGTGATACGACTGGGCCTGCTGCCTGGGGCGTCTTTTGTTGACGGAGGGGGGCTCCCCCGTCGGGTTGGGTGTTCGGAGGGGGGGGGGGCTTCAGCAAGCCTTTTTGTAATTAAAGCAACTACTACTATTTATCCTTTAATGTATGCTGTGTGTGTGTGTGTGTGTGTGTGTGTGTGTGTGTGTGTGTGTGTGTGTGTGTGTGTGTGTGTGTGTGTGTGTGTGTGTGTGGTGTGTGTGTGTGTGTGTGTGTGTGTGTGAGTGCGTGTGTTCTTCAAAGGTCCGCCTTACTGTTGAAGCGCTTGAAACCTCTTCACAGTTCTTCTACTGTTCTTTCCTGGATCCAAAATGTATTTACAGATTTTTACCAGCCCGTGGTCCAACCCATCTGCCATTGGCTGTTGGCAGGTGTTATTGTCTTTGAGAGGACTCATTTAAGTTTGCCTTTCAGTTATGGAGTAATGAATGTGTCATTATCTCTCCTTAGTTCCTCTCCAATGCAAGCATGCGTCTCTCACAGAAGCTAGCGAAGTGGGCAAGAAAGCATTACTATCCATAAAACTGTAAGCCAACATATATTTTTGAACATTCAACAAATTTAGTTTTGCACCATAATGAGCCAAGATATATTTCCTCTGAGCAGCCCTTTCACGAGAGCCTTATTTAATTAAGTTTAAGTCCGTTGTACGTAAACACTTGTTTAAGAGGCCGTTGGCTCTTTAACTCTTGTACAAACACTGTAAGACGGTACATGTAGATGGGAGGAACACTGGTTGGTACCGTAGCTCCAGCCTTGAGACTCGTGAGACCAGGGGACTTTTACAAGCCTCCAACCAGTGAGCACACACACACAAAACACAGCGGCAGCCATTTTGGTCTTCTTCATGATGGTGTGGGAAGGTAAGATGCGTGATAACTTCTGGGCAAGGTTCGAAGATCTCTGTGTGTGTGTGTGTGTGTGTGTGTGTGTGTGTGTGTGTGTGTGTGTGTGTGTGTGTGTGTGTGTGTGTGTGTGTGTGTGTGTGTGTGTGCTCTTATTAAACTTGTTGATTGCATTGTGGCTTCCCCTGGTCTCCCTTCGATGCATCTCTGATGCTCTCTCATCTTGCTTCATATCTGAAATCAGATATAGATTTTTGGCTGAAATGTAGAATTATTTCAAGTTATTCTTTGGCACAAATCACACTGAATTTGAGTTGTTTGTTCTCTAATGATATAGTCTAGTCTACACATTTTACCTATGATATAGACAAGACATTAATCAAATGTTGACATTTGCATAAGCTTTTGGAATGGCCTCTGCAAGACATCCAGTACTTCCGACATTTCCATTAAGATTTTGGATTTTGCCTGGCACTGACATCATGAGGGATTAAGAGAGAACCCAGTCTGTGTGTGTGTGTGTGTGTGTGTGTGTGTGTGTGTGTATGTGCGTTCTAATTTGTGTATGCATGCTTGTGTGTGTGTGTGTGTGTTTTTGCATGCATGCTTGTGTTGTGTGTATTTGTGTGTGATTTCTGCATGTCTCAGTGTGTGCGTCTGCACGCTGGTGTGTGTGCGTCCGTGTGACGGGTGGAACTGGGGGAGGGAAGGTAGCTAGGCTGTACCTGGGTAACAGGCCCCAGTGGGAGCCCTGGCCGGCTCCACCTGCACCCACTGCCCCCCTGGGGATGGATCCACATCACAAACACGTCTTGCATCATTAGCCCGAGCTGCTGGCGGGCTGAGAGAGTCCATGGATCGCCTGAAGTCAGCCTCACGGAGGCTCGTTTTAACCTTTGTTTAAGGTTGGTCTCGTTGAGACCTCTTTTGCGAGCGAGACCTGGGCCCCGATGGCAGCAGCATGAGTTACAGTACAACAAAACATACGGTGAACAACGTACAACACCACTTATGACACATTATTTTGCAGAGGCGGAGATGAAGCAAGACCTACGGGGCCAGACAGTGATAATGACCTTTATGCGATTCAGTCACAGCTTTGACTTATTGGGGTATGGTTATGTCCGTCAGAGTGAAATCCCCCTCAGTCTCAACTTGTGTTGGAGCTCTAAATTGACATTTCAAAATTTCAATAATGCTAGGGCATATAAAGACCGGTCATATCCTTACAAATATGTATATGGTGCCTATAGAGACGGTAAAATAAACTAAAGGGGCGTTATTGTTTTGAGGTTTAACACGGTACTGCATCGCCAGGTTAAAAACTTGTGCATTATGCGGATACTCAGTTTTTTTAATGGTTTAAAGGTTCTAATCATTTTTTAAATATTCATATAGTAGTGTTGATGTGAAATAGTGTTGATGTGAAATTGCTGGTTATGGATTCTTGTTTTGGACATAAATGGAGCTCAAGAATTGAACAAATGCTAAATGCCAATCTGTTTCTCTATTTGTAATTCCTACACTATTGTGTCTGCAATGAGTTCCTGCACAAAAACTGAACAGGAATTACTTCTTTTAAAAGCACATAAGTATTTGTGAACAAATACTGAAGTTCACACAGATTTATGTGTGGCTATTATCGATGAACTTCTATCTACAAATGCTATTTAGTTCATAGAAATAAAGACAGGGTTTGAAATAACAAAGTGGGCTTCTTGGCTGCGTAGCTGACTGAGATAACTTGTTAGTTTTCTTCATAGGACAAAACCTTCACAACAGTTGACCCTCTCTGCCCATAAAAACATTTTTATTACTATTGCAGTGGTTGTCGTGGATGACATCAAATGTTTTGTCACAGTGTTTATACTTTAGGACTTCTGTATGTTGTACACTGAGCTGTATGTGTCCCTTCGAGCGGAAGTGCACGTCCCTGTTTGATTGTATACCTCGGTCACCAACCTAGTTTCCCCCATTGAGGTTAAATGAAGTACATGGTATCGTACTGATCAGTTTACATTTAAATTATTAAAGTCCTAATGTGTTGCCATAGCGGGTTATCATTTTAGGGTTAGTAATAGGAGTTAGGGTTAAATATGGTCGAAACCTACGAACCATTCATTTGTTTTTAACTGATCACATGCGTGGGCAGACTTTGAACCGTCATCCCATTGTTGCTGCTGTTTCTCGTCGCCAACGTACTGAAATAACCTGTTTGTTAATATTGTTGTTACAACTGCCGTCCCTGTGAAGCCTTGGTCCCAAATTCGTTCCTGTCCCCATTGAACACACCAAAGCAAACATTGGAATACCGACCCAGCCATACTGCTGTGATTCAACTGAACCATCATTGTCCTTCTTCGTCATGCTAATGCAAACGTAAACACATGACACAGGCAGTAGATGACGTGTAATGACAAATACTGTGTTTTATTGAGCTGGAGCAGGTGTGTTTGAAGTTGGTTGCTCATAATGCAGTCCGACTGAACACACACGCAGGCTTTAAGCCGGTAGTCAGGTGGTTAAGAGCAGGGCAGCACAATGAATATGACCTCAAGCACATTTGGACTAATTTCCTAAACAAAACCCTAACCGGGGATGAACTCTCTCTCTCATCTTTGCTGAAACGTGACACGGGCGAAAGCTCTCCAGGTGTGTTGAACAGACAACAAAACCAGTGTGTGCGTGTGTGTTTGTGTTTGTTTTGGGGTCCGTTGGTGTGTTTTTTGTTTTGTTAAGTATTTATTTGAAAAAGGAAATGTTTTGTCCATTGGCTGAAGAGCTGGGATATTGTAGCCTGAAGAATGCCGGTATTGTTTTGAACAACAGTCAAAGTCACCTAAAGCTTTTTTTTTAAAGTTAAATCCACGATTGTCAGATTAAATGATCCGGTCTGACTTTGGCTTTGGGGGGAGATATCATTTGTGTGTCATCTGGTGTCAAGCAACTGCGTCTCAGATTTCGAGTTTCATGACACTTGACATTTCAAGAAGTGATACTAGACTAGTTTATACTCAATAATTCGGGCACATGTTTGCAATGGATCCATCTATAACTCAAACTGCTTAACAGTGGCTCTACAGGATCTCTATCTCCATCCCACTGTAAGACCCAGCCTGCTCACCCGGTGTGTTGCGGAGGTGATGCAGCACTCATAATTGGCATGTCTCGTTCCGCTTCTACTCCGTCGACATAGCAACAGCCCCCACTGGAGACGGTTGGGCAAGGCTCTGTGCATACACACGCCATCCCGCCTCTTTCACCCCCCCCCCTGGGGCCAATTACCCCCTGCTAGTGGCAGCAAGCGGCAAGTTGGAGCAGGGATGCAGTCGCGAGACAACCCCCCCCCCCCCCCCCCCCCCCCCCCACACACACACACACACACATCCCCCGCCACCCCAGCCCTACTCCGACCCCCACCTGTGTGATTTTACGATTATAGAAAGCCATACAGTCAGGCTTTCGATCTCTCACCTCAAAATCTTAAGACACACACTTGTGAGTTCAACCGGTGCCCTCGACTCATGAAATGTCGGGGAAACAGTTGTGCATTAAACCCCTTACGTGATCTCCTCCGACGCGGAGGTGGAACCTGTTTGTTTCCGGGGCTAATTGGAGTGAGAAATGATTGGGCCGGGCGCTGATCAGAATAATGAGGGCCTTCAGACATCACACCTGGGCTACGGCCTCACGTTTCCTGTAAGACAATGTAGGCCTCCGTAATTACCTCCCGGGCACCTGAGCAGACGGGGGGGGGGGGGGGGGGGAGAGAGGGGCCAGCAGGTGGATAAAACAACAGGCGAGGGACCAAACAGATGCTGCATGTTGGCATTAAGTGGGAGGTGGAGGGGGAGGGGGAGGGGGAGGTGGAGGAAGGGTGGGCTGGTCCAATTTGGGAAAAAAAACAATTCAAGCCCTGATCGTGACAAGAACAAAGAACTTGGAAATGGTTTTGGTTGGTCAAATATTTAGAAGTTGCATCCATCCTTCGGATTCTGTATTGCAGACCGCTTCGTCCATTCCCTCGGAAAAAGTGGGTCTCCTTGGTTCTCTGAAGGACTCTGTGGGCACAGGAGGGTTTCTCCATTCATGGTCCGGCAGCTCTTTTGATTGTCCACTCCTCTTAAGGGGGAAAGCACAGCTGTGTAGCATGTGTAAGTTATCTCTCTAGGTTTGATCTATCTCCCTATCAGTAACATCACTGATGTCATCCAGCAGAACACCTTGCCACTCAGCATCAGAGAGGGTAGCACTTTGACATTATAAATAGAGGCCGCATTTGGTCAACACTAGATCTACTATCTATTGTTTATTATTTTATTATTTAAATATATTCTGTTAATTATTAGTACCAACAGTCGTTTACAGTATTAGAGTCCCTTTTGTTCTGCTGTATAACTTGGGAGATCCTGCTCTGTATCTACCTGGCCACCTTTATGATAGAGTGTAGTATGTGGTCACTGCAGTCTACTTTTCTTATCATAAATTTTCCAATAGTTTCGTTGCTCTGTAAATGTCTGCTGTGTGGACGGTGTTGTAGGAACACCGCCTGAGGAACAACATGTAAATGAGCTCCGAGCCATCTCTGGTTCACTGTATTTAATGTACATTAGTCCTTTTTCCATCAAAAAGATAATGCGCTTTAAAATGATGCGCATCAAAAGTTAGTGCGACATATGTGATGGAAAAAGGGTTATATCGCTCTAACGCCGATTTTGTCGCACTAAGTTAATTCGCTCTGCAGAGGTGGTTTTGGGAAAGTTCTCGCGACATAAAAGTAATGGAAAACGGCTGAAGCGATATAGAATGTCGCGCATGCGCATTGTTGATGGAAAATCATCTAGCGGGTCAGAAAAATGCGCTTCAACACGGGGCATTGTGACACAATTTTAATTCGCTATAATCATTCTGTCGATGGAAAACCGTTTAGGCGCTTCTTATGTCGCTACAAATTAATTCGCTTTAAGAGTTAATTCGCTTGAAAATCTGATGGAAAAAGGACTATTGTCTCTGTTCATCAAACATCTATAAGCTCGACAGGGTTAGATATAAGCAGACACAAACTTCAGTGTGTTGTACCTGGGAACACTTGTTTCCGTTCTGCCTGAAATATAAAGTCGAGCTCAACTGACGTTAGCTTAAGGTGCCGGCCTAAATTAGCCTGAATTTGTTCGTAATGTGGGCATGTGTGTGTTATAGGTCAATTTGTGTGTGTGTGTGTGTGTGTGTGTGTGTGTGTGTGTGTGTGTGTGTGTGTGTGTGTGTGTGTGTGTGTGTGTGTGTGTGTGTGTGTGTGTGTGTGTGTGTGTGTGTGTGTGTGTGTGTGTGTGTGTGTGTGTGTGTGTGGATGGGTGGGTGGGTGGGTGGGTCTGGTGTGTGTTGGTGAGTATGTCTTTGTGGGGGGGGAGTGTGTGCATGCATGTGGTGTGTATCTGTATATATATGTGTGTGTGTGTGTGCATGTGGTGGTGTGTCTGTCAGTGTGTATCTGTAATCATGTGTATCTGTGTGTGTGAGTTTGTGTGTTTGTGTGTGTGTCTATATGTGTGTGTGTGTGCGTGAGTGGGGTGTGTCTGTGCGTGCATGCATGTGAATGAGTTTGTACTGTGTTTCAGGCTGTTGGGCGACAGCACTAGTTGTAAACGTGCTTGCGTCCTTGGTTGCGTGACTGCCCTGGTAGATAACCATCACAGATACCCAAATGATCCCCGGCCCAGCTCCGGGCTCCACTCCTGCCCTCGGCTGGGATGCAAATGAGCATAAACAAAGTCAAGCTTTCAGACTTGAGCCTTTGGGATGACTAGAGGCAGCTGACCTCACTCTCTGGATACTTTTTAGACGGACAAACCTGTCAGTTTAACCCATACATTCTTGCTTTAAATTGAGTAATATCAAGCCCAAAAATGTGGTTTTAACGATCCATTCATCATATTGGGTCCTCAATGTGAATCTTCTATTGCAGTTAACATGAATGGCAAGTTCTTCAAATGAGTGTCTAGTAGAGGTTCATATGCTTGTCTAGTTGTTCATATGAGGGTCTAGTTGTTCATATGCTTGTCTAGTTGTTCATATGCTGGTCTAGTTGTTCATATGAGTGTCTAGTTGTTTATATGAGTGTCTAGTTGTTTATATGAGTGTCTAGTTGTTCATATGAGTGTCTAGTTGAGGCTCATCTGTGTGACTAGTTGATGTTCAAATGAGTGACTAGTTGAAGTTCATATGAGTGACTAGTTGAGGTTGATATGAGTGTCTAGTTGAGGTTCATATCGAGTTGGTTTGTGCTTCTAGGGCTTTGGTTGGAAGGTAATAGAAAAGAAAATATAGCTTGACGGTATCTACCTTTGTTTGATTGATCAATGCTAGCCTTGTTTGTAGAAATGATAAGCAACAATGAGGAAATCACCAAATACAGCAATGCATCATGCATTGCTCCCCCTTGATGCATGCATCCTGCATCAAGGGACCAAGGGATGCATGATGCATGCATCAAGGGGGCCGAGTACAGTAGAGAGAACTACAGAGAGATGGCCGATAGATGTTAATACTACAGACAGACAGACAGACAGACAGACAGACAGACAGACAGACAGACAGACAGACAGACAGAACGACAGGCAGATGCACAGATAGAACAGATTGATCAAACAGATAGACCGACAGAACAGATACAGTCTTGTCAGAGTTCTACAGGTATGATCTGTGTTGTATAGGTCAGATAAGAATGGCTGTGATCTGTCATAGTTCTACAGGTGCTTAGTGTGCTATATGGGCTATCGGTCAGTAGTGTGCTATATGGGGGGTATAATAATCTGTGTATCCTGTATACCCTAGTTCTACAGGTCAGTAGTGTGCTATATAGGGGCTATAATAATGGCGGTGTCCTGTCATAGTTCTACAGGTCAGTAGTGTGCTATATAGGGGCTATAAGAACCGCTGTGGCCTGTCATAGTGCTACAGGTAAGTAGTGTGTTGTGTAGGGGCTATAAGAATTGGTGTGTCCTGGCAGTTAACCACACAGTGCAGCCCCACCTCATTCGCGACCACACCCCAGAGAAACAGGATACGGCTCTGGCTTTGTGCTCATTGTTGAGAAGCTAATCCAGACAATTACACCTCAGGACCTAGAGTGGCTGTTGGGCCCCCGCGCCCAGCCCTAGCCTAGCCTAGCATTGAGGTAGCCCCCCCCCCCCCCCCCCCCCGCCGCCGCCGCCTTACCCACCACCACCACCACCACCACCACCAGAGTGATGGACTACATCTCAGGTGTATGGAGACCACCACAATGCACCCCCCCCCCCCCCCCCTTGCCGTTGGACCCCCCCATCTGCCACCCGACCCCAGTGCCCCCCTTTCCCTCCTCTCTTCTCCTCTGAACTCGGGGGCCCCTCTACAAAGGCCCCCCCCCCCACCCCTTCCTCTCGGCCCGCTCTCCTGTTTTCCCCGGACCGGGCTTTGTTCACCTGTCGCTCCCACTGTCAACTGAATGGGGTATTGTTGGGCCTCCAGGAGAAAAACTGGGTGTGTGAAACGACGAGCGAGAGAGAAAGGAGAGTACAACAGAGAGAGAGGAGAGAGGAGGGAGGGCAAAGGGCAGGTATTTCAGGTTATGGCGGCCTCTCGTGCGGCTCTAGGAAGTGGGCTAAAGGTTTTTTTGAGCCTGATAGTATCGCACATGGACACACACGTTGCTGGTGCTTTTGGGCGCGCTTCATGCGCCGGTTTTGTGTCGCTCGTGTGGGTGCTCTCTGGTGCTGGATGAGTCGGAGGTTGACGGTGGTTCGGTTTGTGTTTTCAAAGGAACACAAGAGGGCCATTCCCACAGGAGCTGGAGCTGACATCATAAAAACACGCAATCGCACACACACACACACACACACACACACACACACACATACCCGCACACACACATAAACCCCCACACGCACACACATACACACACACACACACAACAAGGTACCTGGGGGCGGATGAGAGGAGTAATGGGTGGGGGCAGGTAAACTGTAAGAGAGGGAGTTGGCAAAGGGTGGGATAAAGTTTGGGTCTCGGCTCCCATTGGCTGAGAGCCGCGCCGGAGACACACCTGTGAGTGCCAGAGGCTAAGGAGATTGGCTGCGAACTGAAAATTACACCTGTGGGGGGGGAAGGGGGCCAGGCTACATGTAAACCAAACCCTTTACAAATTCGGTCTCTCTTCTTGAGGAGCTTTACTCGCCTTACAACGACTGAAGGGAGCTCTTGGAGGACGACGAACAACGCCGACTTTAACCGAGCGAAGCAAAGACTCGACGCGCGGTTTAACTCTCCGGGCGGACCTCCTGGGTTTGGCCGGTCCCCTTTCCGCGTTGACTACTTCCCTGCGACGGCGTCCACCTTTTGAGAATAGGGAAGGTTTTCACGAGGCCGACACACAGCAGAGGTCGACCGTCCTTCAAGCAAGAGGAACGACGAGGAAGACTAGCCGACGAAGGCGACCAAGCCCCTGATACAATGACGCCTCTTGTCTGTGGTTTTTACGGCTCGATGAACACACCTGGGAAGGACCCCCGGTAACCTACTCACGGTGACTCTCTCTTTATTCTACTTTTTACATCTTTAAATATGGCAACCCGTTGCTCAGCTAGCTAGAAGGTAGCAGACATTTGTTGTTTTATTGATTAACAGCCACGTACCACAAAGGGGAAGCGCGGTGGCGGACCCAAACTAGGTCACGTTAAGAAGCTGTTGTCTGACGATATACACACATCCAGTTAGTTTCGATGGGAAGGAACTTTCTCTGTATCAAATTCCAGTTCCATTTAAACAGGGAGAAAGGACAAGAGACAATAGAAAGCTAACTCTCATTCCTAAACTGGATAGACCAGTTGGGGCAGGTAAAGGCAAACTGCCAGACTTGTCAAATAATATGGATGTGAAATCTGGTTCCTTTTTTACAATGTTAACATACATTTTGGTATAGGATTGGGTATATTAAAGTTTTAAATGAATTTAAAACCTAGCCTATTTAATGCGGAATATTTTCTCTGGTTTGTTTTAGAATGGAAATTATTTTTAACTTAATTCAATAGTTGCAGTTTGATCAAAGGGTATTTCATTACTATGTGTTAACTACAGGTTGATTGGAGTTACTGCTAAAGGGATATATAAATACATTGCAACTAGTATTTCCTCTTTCATTGACTAGCTTCTAAAGATTGAAAATTGAATAAAATATTTAGAAGAAAATTTGGAATTGAAGACTTTGGCCTAGTGCAGATGTGTGTCTCGTAAAATGTCTGCTCAGCTCATCCATTTTACCTGCCTCCAAGCTTCCCCTCGCAAGTTCAGACTGACTGAAATGTTTAGTCAGCTGAACTACTAAGTCAGTTACAACAACGGTTTCCTTTTTTTTAGGGCATTTATTCAGCAATACTTTCTTTACATTAAAACAGGGTTTTTAGGCGTTTACTTCTGCAGTCTGAAACGGCCTCGGGGAAAATGGAGGGAAAGTGTGGAGTACTGTACTGCAGTAAAGGCAGCGCGAGGTGGAACACTGTGATTGGTGGAAAGGGAAGCATTTGTTCAATTCTTTCATCCACCGGAATAGCAGTGAGTCACATGATCGTGAGCAAGTGTACAAGGGGATGACAATAGGGCGGGCAGTACGGGAAAAGACAAGGTTACAAAATGGTGGCCTTACTTCTCAATGGTGGCTTTTAGTGTGTTTACTTACAGTTGAGCACTTGAAGCCCGAGAGTGAGGGACACACATGAAGAGGAAGGGCTATCCCTTATCACTAAATGGGGTTATAGGTCAACTTAGAGCAGTTTTTCATTCAATTGATTGCTGGAAAGACACTATGACATAGTGATGTGATGTCATTTAAGTTGAACATTCTTACATCAGACATTGACTACAATAGTAAACAATTATTAAATGATTAATTTAAATAATACAATTGAAGAAATATTTAAGAATTTAAACCATCAATTCTATAATTCATA
Source organism: Gadus chalcogrammus (assembly GCF_026213295.1). Classification (NCBI taxonomy): domain Eukaryota; kingdom Metazoa; phylum Chordata; class Actinopteri; order Gadiformes; family Gadidae; genus Gadus; species Gadus chalcogrammus. Next base: position 27,721,687 of record NC_079418.1, on the reverse strand, counting down.
TATATATTTTTCTTAATTTCCACTTCCTCTTTGGCAGAAGCCAATTGAAAGCAAGAATTCTATAAAGATAATTATTAACCCATTTGCAATTATTTCCATTATTGACTATCTTGCAACTTATAACACACATGCATGAGAACATTTCAAAAGCGAAAGAAGCATTACTTTAAAGAAACCACCTGCATCTTCAAAGGCTTTAGGGTGGAAAAAGTGTGTACTGGAAAGTTTAGCTAAACTTTTCCTAAAGTTTCCCAGCGTTCTGTCGGCTCACCAGCTAGGTGGTAGTGTCCACCACCACTTGAGATATGTCCCACTCTTAACTAAGGTTTTGGATTTCAACCTGCCTTTGTTTCCCCACAAAGACACCAACTATTGATTAAGGGCAAGGCGGGTGTAGGCCTACCTATAGGCTTGTTCATTTCACACTGGAGTCAAATTCCAGCGGAGAGGGCCGGGTTACCTGGTCACGCCTTACCACCACGGGCCCCAGCATAAAGCCACGGCCCAGTACAGCGCTGGGAGCTCCCAGGGAAGACAACCAGTGCAGTGTAAGGACAGGGGGATGGACCCCAAGCAATGCTAATTCGAATACCACAACTACCCTTTGTACAAAAGAGAGGAGGACATTGGGACAAAAGCAGAATTACAAAAAAAACGCAGACTACAAAAAACGAATTGTGAGGAAGTTAGGTGGAGGTAAGGGGGGGTTGGGGGCGGCGTGTTTGAGTCTTGCTGTTTGCTCAGGTAACACTTGAAACAATCAATGGTTCCCTTTGGTGTCCATTTTCTTCCTCCCTCGACCAGATGATTTTAACTTTTTCTGGGCTAATCCTTTATCTCTTTTTCCCTCTCTTTCCCCTCACCCTCGCCCTCCCTCCCTCCCTCTCTCTGTCTGTTGTTCCTCAAAGGGCCCGCCGCCATGGTTTGTACCACTGATGATTAACTAAATAGAGTCTGGGAGAGCAGGTCTACTTGGCTTTCTCATTTCATGGGGTCCTGACCGACCGAGAGGAGTCCATCCAGCGCTCACAGGCTACTGGTTGGAAATTCAAGACCTATTTTTTCTCTCTCTCTCTCTCTCTCTCTCTCTTTCTTTTTCATCACCCCCCCCCCCCCCCCCCCCCCCCATCTTGCTCTCCAGCCGTACCCAAACTCCCAGCCGTCGGTTTTGTTACATTCTTTCCTTGGGGGTACCTTTCATGACGGTAAGGTTACAGGTGTGTTCTCCATTTTTGTTCTCCATCTTGTTTCAGCGAGCTCCTCATTCCCTTATGTCTGACTCATGTCTCTCGCTCTCTCTCTCTCTCTCTCTCTCTCCCTCTCTCTTTCTCTCTCTCTCTGGCTCTCTCTCTGTCTCTCTCTTGCCCTCCTCCTCTTCTTGTGATCTCTTTTTACTGCACAATGTCTTCAGTCATCTTTTACGTAACATGCATTGAAACGTCGAGAAAGTTGTTTTAGAGAGTTTCCGTATCGTTTCCCTGTGTCATCGTCCGATATACACTGCACCTATTGTGTTAAGAATACAGGTGTTGGCGAAATGCCTTCATTTTTTTTATGTTAAATGAGGCATAATAACATTACTTTAAGGTAGAACTGCTGAGGGTGCGATGTTTAACGCCATGTACCAATACGGCAAGTTATTCAGTACACGAGGGCCATTCAATGACCTTCTGAACACACAGACACACAAACACACACACGCCCAGCAGCATTCCTGCAGCCTTTCCTCACACGGTAAACACTAAGACAGGAAAATGGATCGGTCTGGTCATAAACGGTTTATGGACCTCACCTCTTCCATGCACCATGACTTAAACACCGTCATAGCGCTATGAGGACGCAGCATGAATTCGCCACACGATCACAGTGCCACTCGCTTTGACATCCCAGGCTGTTGCTCGTGGATGCTCAGATACCCCCCCAAAAAAAAGGTGTATTTATTTATAAATTGGTCACTGACATCCATTCTGTGAAAGCCCTTCCAAGCACCAAGTGCCATAGATCCACACCAGTCAGAACCGGTTTGGCCAATCATTAACAACTGTGGCCCGATCCTCTGTGACAGCATGTTTAAGATGAGAGCCTCACGCCGAACAATAGCTACACTAAACACTCTGAGGTAGGTGGGTTCCACGCATCCATTTGAGACGGAACCAGTTTTTTTATTCATTCACTGTTACTATTGTATTAATGTGCAATCATTGCATGATAAGTATATCAGACCTGATCTCTAAAAAATGTGAGTGAAATTTCGTATCAACTTCATTTGTGCCAGGTAGGACTAACAGTTGTACTGAGGATTGTGCTTATATTGGGTGCATGTTGACTGGGTGGTTATCTCCATCTTACGAGGCAGCATTGGATGTCATATCCCTCTCTAATACTGCCTGGTAATGATGATGATAGCCATCTGCTAGCAGCTAACACACACCTACACACTAACAAACACACACACATACAGAAAGACCTGTTGATTTGAGCAATGTTAGCATGGCATGCTAGCAAGACCTGTGAGTGTTGAGGGTGTCATCTGGAAGAACCGGCTCCCAGGACCCATCTTACCTGGCAGTGCTTGATTGTATTACTGGTCTTCTAACACTGTCTGGTAACGATGTTTCCTGGGGGCCACATGCGACACCATGGCTCTGTTGTGCACCAATGACATTTCCAGGACTGTGCTAGGGGCAGATTAGTTTCACTTACGGTAAATTGATGCTATTAGATATATTCGTTTTATGTAGAGAGTGAACTAAATATTTATATGTGTGTATAGTATTTATATTTATTTGTGTATTATTTATTTATGATCATGTATTTTTTTAATTCTAGATTCTTCAGTATTTTATAGACATTAGAATAAGAGATGAAGTAGAATAGTAAGAGATGAAGATGGACAGGAGCAGTGTAGCTATTAGCTGGTTTAGCATTGCGGGCGTCTCAGCTCTTTATTTTAAAGCTATGTCCGACAATGACAGACTTGACTCGCTAAAGTACTCCCCCCCCCCCCCCCCCCACACCCAACCCCACCCGCCAGGAAATGAGAAAGAGCAGACTTTTGCTCCCTTGAGCTCAACTATTATTTTCTTTACAGCTTTACTTCCTTGTCCTGTCTTTTTTTTCCCCCCCTTATTCAAAGAAAGCCCGCCCAGCCTAGTCAAAGAATAGCCGGCAGTTGACGGTGGTTCCACCGGTCGTGCTGGTAGCCCCTCCCCCGCACATTCACACAAAGTGCTGGGTGACAGTGATTGGTCGAGCTGGACTCACCTGCATGGTTACATCCTGTAACTGACACATGAGCTCACCTGAGGAACTTACGGATATTAAAAGAGGTGAAGCCATTGTGGGCCATGACTCGATGCAATGGCATCTTTTACACTTAATAGTGCGTTTTAATTGCCAACGACAATCCCTTTGTGGCATAAGGCTTAATTTATTGAAAGACTTTATAACACATCAGCAAATAACTTTCAGTGAATATGTTACTTTTTTTAAGGATTGTAACGCCTATTCTGTACTTCCTTATTTCAGTGGTAAAACATGTTTGATGCCCTGTAAGGGAAGAGGTTTCGAAACATGCAGTGACCTTTTAAATGATAAGACAGAGTCATTCAAAGGCAAATAATAAACATGGAGCTGCACATTTCTTTCTGTTTGTTTAAGGAGGGTGAATTACCCCCTCAAATATTTAGCCACACCTTTATTTGCGCATTTAGCGCCACTATCTAAGCTAAGGGGAACTGCAATAGCGGGCTTTCAATGCTGTCAGGCCTTTTCTCCTCGCTTGTGTCACACTGCTGTGTGAACTGTTTGCCTGGCTGAGGAGCTATTAGCGCTAATGGGCATAGCTGGCTGAGGCTACTCTCTCCACACGCTTATGATGTTGTACTTATTCACGGTTCTGATGTCAAATGTGTATGTAATATTTTGGAAAGGGTGACAAGAACTGGGACAAAGCACTAATTCATGCTCACCTGCTGTTCTACTGCCTTGTCCTCTGAATGCTTTCTTTTGTGATCTGTTTCAGCTCACTTCCTTCCTCTGTGTGCAGGTGAAGGTGAGAAGTGCTCAGCCCCTTGATAGACGTCTTACCAGACACGGTTAGATTTAATGATCTGTGTCTAATACTGTCTGGTAATGCCGTCTATTAAGTGGCGCTACCTTCTACTCTCTCTTACTTCCTTATTTCTCACTCTCGCGCCCAGGGGACATTGTTTTGTCTTTTGCATATGCAGACCTGTCGTGAACCATTATGAGGTGAAATGTCGGATGTAGGGAGACAGTCAATGGATGATTGACCCACATTTCCTGTGAACCAATGAAACTATGGACCTTGCACTGGAAGAATGGTTGAGTTTTGAGTTTCCTTCCATGTGACTCGTGTCAGAGTTTCACTCCTGAGCAGCGACCCGTGAGACCACGGGATTCTGAGCGAGCCGATTGGCTGGTTTCCTCTCCAGCAGAGGGCTAAATTGGGTTCCGCCATGCGTTCGATGCAATGTACTGTAACCGCAGGGTCTATTTTAAAGCCCTGAGTGTTTTTATTGTTTCCCTCTTACCTTCAGGGTTGCTATCGTACTCTAAATGCCCACGCTTTCTTTGTTTTTGGTGACTAATGCTCCTAATGACTAATGTAATGTCAATCAATGCAAAGTCAAATAAAAAAAAATGAATGTCAAAAAGTGATGCCTTGTGTCATGATTTCTTCTTGGGTTTTTGAATTGCTCGCTATGTTAGTTAGGAAGTGCAATTTAGCTAATTTTCAGGGCTAGGTTCTTTATAAAGTACAGACAGGCAGTGTTGACCAATGCCTTTATCACATTTCATTAAATTTTTTGTTTGAAAGCGTTGACAAATCAATAAGCCAAATAAAGTGTCCTTCATCTATCCAAAGGAATAGGCTTATTTTAACAACCCTACAACTAACAAAAATCCAACTGAACTTCAAAGGATGCGACCGGAAAGCGAGCGATCCACTGTTTAACTGCAGTCGTGTTCCACCCACCGGCCTCAGTAACAACAGCCACCCATTAAACATACAGTTGTGTTCCGGGCGTTCACGGTACTCAGTATAACCGCCGGCATGGGCAGGATCGGCAGCTGCAACATGGCCCACACAATTCCGGAAGACAACGCAGTTCTACAGTCATGCTAGCTTTTAAACGTCTACTTAAAAGCTTTCCTCTTTCAACCCTTCTGTGTTCATTGTGTTGCGAGGGTGGGGGGGAGGAGTGGGGTAGGGTGGTGTTGGTGGGGGGACGGGGGGACGGGGACGACGACTCCTTGCTTGGTGGTGAGTGGAATGCCTGGCCTCAGTCAGGTAGGCCTCAGGCTCGGGTTACAGCCTGAACAGAGGTCCTTTCTAAACGCCTCATTTTTGCCTCGTAGCAAACAGTCCGGGCCTCATTGTGTCCCCTCCTGTGTAGTGCGCGGGGGGGGGGGCGGGGGGCGGGGGGGCAGTGGGTTTAAGCCAACTGCAGCTTAGCCTAGCTTACTGTACCTTCAGGGGAAAAACGGATGCGGAACAAAAAATATAAAGCAAACATTTATTTTCGAATCACAAAACCTCAATCTCTCTCTCAGTTTTTCTTGTCGTCTGTCTCTCCCTCACGCACACAGGCCATAGATAAATACAGCCTGGAGAGGTTGCTGTTTAATTAGGCCTGCTAGCTCAGGGGGGTTCAGTTGACTAAACGCACCTCTGATGTTATCAGTAGAAGCACAAACATAGAAGCCATTTGGCAGTTGACTACAATGAGGCCCTGGGCTGCATGGGACAGGAAACGCTTTTATTCGCCTGTCCTCAGCTCACAACAGGATGATTCACAACATTCACCTCAACACCAACATAACTCATCGCCATTACTGCTATTTGCCGTTTCTGAAATCAGGACTTTTGAGGTTATTTTTAACAGCGCATTCTATATGGTTAACATATTTGAGATATTTCAATAAAGGCCGTCGTATTGTCCCATCTATTTGATGCATGACTGTCCTGTGGTCACGAGTTCATACTTGAAGTTTTCACAGCGACAATTATCATAATGTCTACAACGCCTTGTGTCCCCGTGAAACAGCAGCAACTCAATGACCCAAAATAAGGAGAATCATGAATGAGATCTTGAACTTGTGTGTCGTCACACCGGTGCACATTCCCCAGCGCTGGCGGAGGGACTCGCCAAGTGGATTCCAGCGCCGGCCCGGACACGCTCGGCGAGTCACCCGACCAGATTCCTGCCGTTGGTTGGCGGGTTGGAGGACGTGGCCATAACCACTCGTTCCAGGGTTTACCGCTCTCTTACCGACAGGCGGCGGCGGCGGTAGGTGACGACGGTGATGGTGACGGTATGTGGGGTAGGCAGGGCTGCGCTGACGTAGGCTGAGGTCGTGGGACGGCCTTTTGTTCATGATTCACGGAGAGGGTGAAGCAAAATACGATGCGTGTGGATGATGCTTTTGGTGTTTTTGGAGGGGTGAGGTTGGGGAGAGGGGGAAGTTGTTACGATGTCAGTGTTTAAGGATGAGGTGACAGGAAAGTTGTTATATTGGGCGAGGTTGAGGGGTAGGGGGGGGGGAGTGGTCATGTTAGCTGTGGGTGAGGTTGAGGAGAGGAGGAAGCTGTAACTTTAGCATCGGGTGAGGTTTGGGAGAAGGGGAAGTTGTTACGTTGGCATTGAGCGAGGTTGAGGAGACGGGAAGTTGTTATGCTGGGCGGGGGTGAGGTTGAGGAGTGGGTTAAGTTGTTACATTAGCTGTGGGTGAGGTTGAGGAGAGGAGGAAGCTGTAACTCTAGCATCAGGTGAGGTTGGAGAGAAGGGGAAGTTGTTAAATTAGGCGTGGGTGAGGTTGGGGTGAGGGGGAAGCTGTTACATTAGCATCAGGCGAGGTTGAGGACTAGGATGTAACATTCATCAATTTCGTGGGGATAGTGCGCTGAATTATATATCTCCAACCTCCAGATAACATGTGAACCATCACGATAAAATGAGACTATCTATCTATAACATAATATTTGGTGTGGAGAATATGTCAGCTTTCGGAATAAGAGTTCTAAAAGTAGAAAACAAATGTGGTTGTTTCAAAGTGTATTTTCAGTTTCACTGTTTCACTGTAGGCAAAAAAGCCAACCTGCAAACCAACAGAAACACACGAATACCCTTTATTTCCCACTGCGCTGACAAATGGCAAAGTGCACTGAGTTTAGATTCTGCAAGGCCCTATCTCATGTTTGCCAACATGGTTGGTTGTATAATATAATATCGACACTGCATAATGGCTTTATTAGAACATGATGCTATTTTAAAAGCAATGAAGGGTTGATAAGGTGGAAGCTTGAATATCACCTGTACGGTAGCGTTGCCTTTATCTAATGGCACAACAAGTCACCAGAGAGTGACTCAAATGTAGGGGACAGAGCAGACAGAACACTCCCTGTCTGTAATTTATATCAGTTATTCTTCTGCATGTTTGATATTACCTCTTTACACTTCTTGCCATGGTAAACAATATTTTGGATTATCTAAGAAAATATCTTGAAGGGAAAGTGCTGTATGTATGAGACTGTTCTTAGGTCGGTTATCAGGTGCATGTGGCTGTTGAGGTAGTCTCACAGGTCAGACTTTAGATCCATATCTAAAGTCTAATGGCAGACCAGCCTTAAACTGGGTCAACAGGGCGTTTCACTTACTTTCGCCCCATAATTATTCTGACCAAGCATTATGCTGGATCTGTCAGAGCGTAATTGGCTAACACAAACTCAGCCAGCAGTAGTAAAAAGGAAAAAAGACACATTGTCCACTACCAGTGAATGAGTTTATGAAATGTGATTACACAGTTTTTCACTGTCTACTTTTTTAAACACACAGAACCCTCACACACACACACACACACACACACACACACACACACACACACACACACACACACACACACACACACACACACACACACACACACACACAGAAACAGACCCTCATTATCAAAGCTGTAGGCTCCAAGTTACCCCAAACACTGTGTGTGTGTGTGTGTGTGTGTGTGTGTGTGTGTGTGTGTGTGTGTGTGTGTGTGTGTGTGTGTGTGTGTGTGTGTGTGTGTGTGTGTGTGTGTGTGTGTGTGTGTCTATGTGTGAGACTGGGGGGGGGGATTATGAAACATTGTCCACTACCAGTGAATGAATTTATGAAAGTGATTTCAGTGTCTCCTTTTAACGCACGCACGCACGCACCCACGCACACACACACACACACACACACACACACACACACACACACACACACACACACACACACACACACACACACACACACACACACACACACACACACACACACACACACACACACACACCCTCATTATCAACGCTGTAGGCCCCACCGGGGTGTTGTCAGGGAGATCCTGAGTAGCAGGAGTAAGAAGCGCCATTCAAAGATTTCTTTACCTGGAAACTTAACTCCGGGCCTTCCACCACACAGCTCCAGACTATCTGAATAATGTCTGTCTGAGGCACCAGCGCTGGAGGCTGCACCACTACAACTTCTTCCTGGTGAGCCAGGCAGTTAAGATAACATGGGAACAGGCAGGTCTCCAGGTACACACACACACACACACACAGACATACATATGCAAACATGCACGCACACACACACATACATGCAAGCACACATACACGCACACACATACATCCACACGTACAAAGTTACGCATGCACACACACATGCACACACACACACACACACACATGCAAGCGCACACACACACACACGCACGCACGCATGCAGACACACACAGTGTTATAAATGAGCACGCCCAGTCGTCGACGCACCGAAAGACACACACACACTCACATGTACTCAAACATGGCACACATGTAGACACACACACACACACACACACACACACACACACACACACACACACACACACACACACACACACACACACACACACACACACACACACACACACACACACACACACACACACACACATTCCTACTACACATTCAACTCAGACTACAATACAATACAATTAGCAGACACTATAGGGGGCATTCAAAAAACATGCTTGATACACGGACATACACTTTGATACGCAGAACTCCAGCTATGCAGAAGCCTAGTAGCCACAGAAACACACAAGGTTGGAGGGGCTTCAAAAGTCAAACTATTCACTGCGCTGTGTCTATCGGATGATGGCCAGAATCTGTCAGAATCTGTCTCGCCCTGGCACAACGCAAAATATTTGTAGATCAGCAAAGAGGAAGCCCACCAGTTACCCCAAGTCTACCTGGACTCCAGCTTAGACAGTGTTTCCCACCGCCTCCCTCTGCCTCCTGTAGACGCCCGAGCCCGCCCCATCCTAGAATAGACCAATAAATCTTGTTATCTTTGCTGTTTTTAGGGTTTGAAACACAAACACACACACACACACACACACACACACACACACACACGCACACACACACGCACACGCACACACACACACACACACACACACAAAAACAAATATTCCAGTGGGCAGGACGCCCCCACACTTATGATATACGTCCCTCACAGATAGACTATGAGTAAATTGTATGGTTGTGTAACGTATGTTTGATCTAAATGGGAATCCAAGCCCAGTCAATGATCTGGGAGGGTGTTGAAAGGAAGAGGGGGTTATGGGTAATTACTAACCGTGGCTGGGCCAGGCTGGGTGGGGTAGGGCTTGGTCACATCACACACACAGAGAATCATTAGTGGATTTAGCATATGAAGAGCGTATGCTATTTGGATTAAGTGCACACTTACTTTGGGGTGGATTCAGATGTTTACAACACAGACGTACAAAGTCTGTACCAACGGCCCATAATAGTTATACCATTTTATGGTAGAAACAAATAAATCATTAACTCAATAGGTTGTGGTTGGCTATGAGACATTTTTATAGTATTTTCCTTTTACTAACCACCTTTCCTATTTCTTATCGAATGCTATTATTTACTGTTTAAAAGGTTGGTCTACACAACCCCCTTGCAATGGTAAAATGAGTTTAGACCTGTCTTATATTACTAAAGAACAAAGACTTGAGTGTAATTAATATTGAATGAGGCTAATGTTAGAGTGGGCTATCAGCCCTTGTTTGCTGTGTATTGTGTTTGTTCTGCTGCAAATTTCATTCTAGAATTAGCAACTGTTGCTAAGGAAGCCTGGCAACCAGTGATTGTTTACCCTGGTCTAAGTTGGCGTAACCATTCTCATTGCTTGCTCAGCAAAGTAATAGAGTACAGCAGCAGCCCATGGCAGGGACAGACCGAAGACAGAGGGTTTGGCTCTTCCTGCAGGTCACTATTCAGCATTCTCTTCAGTCTACTGTGAGTAGTGGTTGTTTATTTTGGCCCCACTCTTGGACACAATATAAGGAATGGCTGAGCACTTTTTGAATGGACGTCGGCTGTGTGTCTGGCTGTGTCGGTTTTGGTGTCTGTAGAACTGCGGTCAAAGTTCACTGCCTTCCAACCGATTTGAAGCATTACTTCTTAAACCTATTTTCTATTTATTGTTTTTTCTCAAGAGCACTAAAAGAGTAAATGAACGTGTTGCTATGCAAAACAACTTCCGTAACAATTTGCCAGCAGTTCATCATCAGAATATTTATAGAAAACGTTCAAGACAGTGCCGGTTGTTTTGTGTTGTTGGTGGCGGCCTTTCTCAAGTAGAACAACAGCATGAATAAAAGAAAACACAGGGTGTGCTTGTTTTACACTGCAGGGGCTCCCCAGCGCACCCTGACTCCTCCCACCAACCACCTGCAGACCACGAGGTCACCTGACACCTGTGGAGGGTGGGCCCTGATGAAAATAAAAATCCATCAATAATTTGCGCGTGGCCAAGGGGTCAAGCGACCGTGATGTCATCAGAGACTTGCATGGAGCCAAGCCGTGGTGAGGAGGGGGAGGAGGAGGAGGAGGAGGAGGAAGGGGAGGAGTCTGGGGGAGACACACAAGGAGGAACTGTCCCTGAGAACGAGAGGCTACAGGACGATGAAGGCTCTGCGGAGAGGAGTAGCCAATCACTGAGACAAAGCTGGGATGGAGCGCTAGGTGGGTGTGTGTGTGTGTTTGTGTTGGAGTGTGTGTGTGGGTGTATGAGTGAGTGAGTGAGTGAGTGAGTGAGTGAGTGAGTGAGTGAGTGAGTGAGTGAGTGAGTGAGGGAGTGAGGGAGCAAATGAGTGTGTGTGTGTGTGCGTGTGTGTCTGTGTCTATGTACACAATAATTCCGTTGCCTTAAAACCTGACTTGTCTCTTGGCTGAAAAAATAAGTCCCTGAAGTCAGAGATTCTCTGGATATCTCAAGCAAATGCTTTCAGTGTTTTATGATTTAGCTTATGAAGTTTGTGAAGTCAAGGCCTCGGTACGGAAACGATGTGTTTGATAATACCTAAGGAGAGCTCCCCTGCCCTGGTGTTTATCTGATGTGTCTGTGGTTAAATGGAGCAGGTGGCTACATGCTGGCATCAAACAGCGACAGGAAGTCCTGCCCCAGGAGGGAGAGGAGGGTCAGGACCCTGGAGCCCCGGGGGTCTAGAGGGCCCTTCTACTACATCGGAGGAGCCAACGGGGCCAAGATGTACGAAAATATACTCAGCAAAAAATAAACGTTTAGCGAACAAAGCGTTTATCAAAAAAAGAATCGTTTCGTGTAAATCATGAAAGATGTTCAAGTATGACCACCTTTGTGTGCGTTGAGCATTTATTCGATATCAGAATGAAAGCGATTTCCTATTTTGTACAATTCAACCAAAAATAATCAACATAAATTACACTTTGGAAGTACCCATGTGGTGTAATGCAAGGCCTTCCTCGTCTTGTGTGAAAGCAGCGTGAGCCGGTACTGTGAAGACAAGGGCTGGCAGCGCATTCACGACCAGCACAGGACAGACTACAAGCTCAAGTGGTGTGAGATCAAGTCACGAGCCAACTACCACCACTTCAGAGAAGGTACTGCTACTTCCGCTGTGTCACTGTAACTATAGCTTTGATTATGTTTTGTAATGAACAACCAATGACTCTTTTCTGTTCCCACACAGAAGGATGGTTCTAGAATTATATCAGATGCATATTATACATATATTATTAGAAATACATACATGGTGGTGGTATCCAATGTTATTTTGATTAATCATAACGAATTTGCATTTAAATAGTGCATTGCAGGGCACTCAAACCAAATTACATCAGTGAGTGCTGTTGTGGTTGTATTACACCCAGGGCACCAGCTTCTGTACCAGATCCCCAACAACACGGTTCTGACCTCCAAGATCGGACTACTCAGCAGCCTGCGGGCGTTTGAGCGCGTCTCCACCAAAGTCAACTTTCAGGGACTCAGGTATGAGCTAGTCACTGCTCAATACAATAGTGACTCAAGAACTCAGGTATAACTGGACTTAGGACTCAGCTACAAATTGGCCACTACTCAGTAAAATAGTGACTCCAAGACTTCGGTATAAGCTGGTCACTATTCACTATGATAGTTTCCTAATCACTCAGCTCACTTATCACTATCAGCAAACAATAAGCTGACTTTCTTTGCCCATTAATAATCATAACACTCACTTTGAATTAGCATTGAATGACTCCTTGTAGCTCTTCATGTTGGTTATGCGGATTTCCTGTTTGAGTCTATAATATTTCTGTGTTGATTATAAAATGGAGTAAATATGTGCTTGAGTTTAAATGACATTTTTCAAATTCAAAATTTGTGGAACTTCTTACCAAATCCTTGGATTAAAACAAGCTTGTGCGTGTGCTCTGCCCAAGAGGCCAATGCTCCAAGCGAGAGTTTCTCATGTTCACTGTGGGCTCCTTAGCGGGCCCTTGGCACGCACGATGGTGTGTACAGCACGCAGCCCACAGGCCACGTATCTAACCACAAGGGCGTCGCCTATTCCCGATGATCTCTGCAGGAGGCTGAAGATGGAGCAATTCTTCCCTGACACGTTTCGCCTGGACCTGAGCGAGGAGAGGGAGGCGTTCTTTGCTCAGCAGAACGGTAAAGAGAACCGGAAAACATGCTGAACCCGGCGAACCACGACGCCGCCTGAACCGGGTTTCACTCGTGGTTCATGTCAAAGGTCAAATCAAAATCAGATCAAAGTTGATTGATCTTCTGTAGCAGAGAGATGTATTACCGTACAGAGAAATGCTTCGTCAAATGTCAAAAGGAGGAAAGAGAGAAGGGATAGAGAGATACGAGCACACAAGTTAGCACTTTAATAAATAAATAAACGGAAGAACAGAATAAAATATGAATTGTGTAAAAAGTGCAATAGATGGATGTTTGATAAAAAAAAAATTACAATGGGAGGAGGATTTATAATCCAAACCGCTTGTGTAAATTATTCAACAGTGAACCTAGGTGTCTGCAATCATTAAGATTGCAGACGTTGGAAAAATACCGTTCTCCAGTTCCCTTGAGGACATGATACAATCATCCGGAGGCCATGGGGTTGCCATAGAGACAGATTTGCAGAGGGCAGAGCCACGCACGCACGCACACAGAGACACACAAGGAAGTGTTTCACCGTAGAGGCCAGCAGTCCAAGCACAACACGACTCTTCAGACAGGCGTGTGTATATCCTGGTATACCGTGTTCCAACTGAACAGCGGGCCAAGAAATCCTCCGAGTTCTGCTACACAATGGATCTGTGATGCATGATTATTCGGTTATTTTCCCCAAAGGATTCATTTCATGAGTGTGCAGCTGAGCATGGTACAAACAAAGGAATGGAGGCTTAAGCAGCAGAAGAGCGGGAGAAGGTGTCATGAGCCCAAAGGCACTGGCAGTAACTCAGGTTGTCTGGAAACCAGAAGGTTGCTGGTTCGATCCCCGACTCCTCTTAGCAACATGGTTGAGGTGTCCCCGAGAAAGACGACTAACCTTAACCTTCTCCCGTCCCTACAAGCTTGGCTGTTGCCTTGAGTGAATGAATGTGTGTTTGAATGGGTGAATGCGAGACTCATTTCATAGCAGTGAGTGGCCTCAGGCCAGATACACCCGGTATTTGTATTTCTTAGGTTGTATATATATATATATATATATATATATATATAATTCTTAATATTTGTGTATGTATATCTGGAGTTCGTGACAAAAATAGCTTCCCCCTGGGATTATTAAGGGATTTATCTATCTATCTATCTATCTATCTATCTATCTATCTATCTATCTATCTATCTATCTATCTATCTATCTATTAAATGCGGTCCATTTCTTCTGGTTGCCAGGTGTGAAGGATGGACATCAGGGGGCATGCGTGTGGATCTGCAAGCCCACCGGGATGAACCAGGGGAAGGGGATCTTCCTCCTAAAGACCCCGGAAGACGTGGCCGGCCTCCGGCTGAGGCTGCAGCAGCAGCAGAGCAGCAAGAGCAACCGGGGGAGGGCAAACATCCGGTCCCCACAGGCACACATCGCTCAACGGTAAGGGCAGCCCATGTGTTCCCTGAGGGGCTCCTATAGGATCCTTATACCCCCATGGTATATATAGGCTTACAGAGCAATGCTTACATGGAAAATCATATTTTACAATTATTAAGTGGACACATATAGACACTAAAACGTTCTACACTGATCATTTATTTGGCTTTTTCTTTTCTTTTTTTATATTTGTTTATTACCTGCAGCACTTTAAGATGGGTGCCATTGATAGGCTTATTTTACGTTGAATGTGTCAGTATTTACTACTGTCCAGCGAAAATGATGACATGAGTCAGCTTTGTTGGAAACCGCGGACTGAGATTTGGTTCTTACAGGTACGTCAACAACCCGTTACTGCTGGAGGGAAGGAAGTTCGATGTGCGGTCCTACCTCCTCATCGCCTGCACGGATCCGTACATCGTCTTCTTTCGCCATGGTTACGCTCGATTGACCTGTGACCCCTATGACCCGAGATCCAACAATCTCACAGCCCACCTGACCAATCAGGTAAAACCTTCTTGGAGGCCACTTCCACTTCCAGGGCTTCTGGCGTGCTGTCCGTTCTGTTTCGCGGACAAATTGAAACCATTGGGAAATGTTCAGTGGGAATCTCACCTAAAATAATTACAAAAGTAATTTCCCGACCAACATTTTGCTACATTTATGGTTTCCACGCTGCTATTCCTCCTGTCTCTTGCGCCCCCTGCTGTCTGTCCACAGTACATGCAGAAGAAGAACCCGATGTACAGCGTGCTGAAGGAGGACACCGTGTGGTCCATGGAGAAATTAAACGACTACGTCAACGACACATACAGCGTTGCTAAGGGTCTGCCGAGGGATTGGATAACGGGCGACTTCACTGTAAGCCTCGAGGGGCTCATTATGATTTTAATGATTGTTGTTGTGCAAGGGTCGGTTTAAAATAGGGATTAGGATGACCTCATTTATTCAAGAAGGTAGATATGTTATCTCTATCTTTTGTTTGAAATAGTATGGTATGTTAAAGTCATTTGCTCCAAATGAAAATATCACAATTTCTTACCAAAGGACTATAAAAAAGATTAGAAAATAAACCACAATTTTAACCAACCTGTTTCTGTGATATTGATCTGTCTCTTGGGTTCTCTCTGTGCCAGAGCTCCATGAAGCAGATCATGTTCCAGTGCTTCCTGGCAGTTAAATCCAAGTTGGACCGCAAATTAGGCCTGTTTGACCTGCTCGGTTGTGACTTCCTCATTGACGAAGAGTTTAAGGTGCGTAGGTTTCCATTTCCCCTATGACGCCTACAACTACCCAGGGCACAGTTTTTCGTGGGAACGCTAAAGACATGTTCCCAATAAAACCAGTCAGGCCACATTTTGTTAGAACGTTCATAATAAAAGTAGTCCTCTTGCACAGCGATACCACAGGTCTCCTGCGGTCGCTCTTTGTGGAACCCTTCATTGGATTGCGGACCCAATCTTGTCTTGTTGTCCTGGCAGCCAAACCATAAACATAAAACCAAACCCTAACCCCAGAATATGGAAGCTTTGGTGCAACCCTCCCTCGGGCCTGATGTCTCCGGTGTGTTGGGTCCTAGGTGTGGCTGTTGGAGATGAACTGTAACCCCGCACTGACGACCAACTGTGGGGTCCTGCAGGACGTGGTTCCCAGCATGCTGGGGGAGACGCTGGGTGGGCATCACCCATTAACACAGTGCAGTGAATTACAGTTTGGAACATCATAGAGGGTTTGAAGGCGTTTGAGGCTTTCCTCGCTCTACCCAAAATCGCACTACCTAAAAACTCTCTCAAAATGATTATGATTCAAACACAATTATTTTTTTAATCAAAATACCTATTAATAGTTTGCTGTGTGACAAAATGACTCAATTGACTGATTGAATAATAGGCTGCATTTTTTTGCTTTTCCTGCCCAGACATCACTCTGGAGATCTTCAGTAAGCGTCTGTGTGGACAGGAGATCCTCCCGCTGATCAGCCAGAGGCACTTTGTCCTGCTGTACAGCTCCCCAGAGCCCCTGACCCGGGCTTCAGGCCCTGGGGGTAGGAGAAGAACCCCGGGCGGAGTCCAACCGAGCAGTACATCCAAACAGAACGCCACCACCACTGCCACCACCACCACCAACACCACCCCAGCCATCCCCAACACAACCGCCCCAACCGCCACCAAGAGGCACGACCCCGCAGCCCCACGGAGACGCAGTCTGGGGAACACGAACAGAGTGAGGACCTCCTGCGTCTCTGGGACAGAATCGGAGGATGTCGGCAACCTGGATACTTCAAAGTCAAAGTCAAATCTCCCGGAGACGTCGTCTCCCTCTTCGACCGCTCGCCACGTCCCGTCCCCCAATGACCCGTGCCCAATGATGGCACTCGAGGTGAACACGCTGTCATTTCCACCGCAAGAGCTCACCGCCGCCTCCGGCCGGACAGAAACACTCTCCACGCACGTCTGCGGCCTTCCGCTCAAGTCCTCCCATTCCCGGGTTGAACTGAGGCTGAACAAATGTTTATGGCCGCCGCCGGAGTATTACATCGCGGGGAAGAAGCGTAGGCCCAAGAGAGCGAACTTGGCGTCACTGCCGACAACGAGAGAGCTCGGTGAAGGGGCCGGTGGTTCAAAGGAGGAGAGGCCCGGGGGTGCACTGTCTAGCAGCAGCTTCAGGGCCCAACAAACCATACCCTCCCCACATCCCGGACGTCCCGTGTGGACAGGAAGTCAGGAGAAGGGGAACGAGGCCAGCGCGGGTGGCGGGAACACAGGTGGCTGTCTTCCCAATGGGAACAAGAAGGGGGAGCTGCGATTTTGGATATGCAAATAGGGACGTTACGGCCCAAGAGACGTCTTTTGCTATTTTTCTTTTGATTATTTTACTTTTCCGATCAGCCCTATAAGAGATACGGGCTATGTTTCGTAGAAAGAAAAAGTTGTGCCCTGTCGTACTCAGCAAATAATCAGCTCGTACAGCTAAGACGTTACAACAAAAATCCGATTGTGTCTGAATCCGATACAATTTGTCGTGATGACTACATCATACTACTACAAAAATTATCTTGTGCCCATTGTTTCAGATTCAGAAATCTATTTCTATCTACTCTCGAGTTGATCACCGGGAAAAGCATGGAGCAGATGTGTTGTCTAGGCAGTAACTAACCGCGAGGGACAATCCACAGAGGGCAATACATCAGCACGCTGGCAGAGGCCTTTGTGGTTGTGGTTTGTTGGTATGGGGCCTTGCCAATAGCTTCCATATATTTCCTTGTTAACTGTCAACACCCCCCGCCCTCATGTTTAAACACTGTTGATGCTATTAAACCCTTAAACAACTCAACGCGACGGATCATGTGTTTCCTATTTTGAGGTTATGGTGTCCCGTGTGTACATGCGAGTGTGGGCGGTACTTTCAGCAATTAACAAGTGGCTTGACGCACATTGGTCTCCTCGGCCATAATGTGACCTGATTGGTCCGTGTGACACGTCAGTGCGTTGTGTTCGGGTCCCGACGGCTCTCCTCATTCGGGGGGAATGAAGGAGGAAGGAAGCGGACAGCGCACACCATGTGCTGTCGCCGCAAAGTTGCTAGTCTGCCCGCCGGTCCTCCTCCGACGCTCTGATGCTGACGCCACTGTTTTGAGAAGAGGCGCTTTTTGGGTGATTTGGTGCAAGATGGCTTAGTAGCCGCAACCGCCAACTGGGGCTACTGCCTCCCTACAATCTCCTCAGACTGAATGTCCTCTTAGGGGGGGGGGTGGTCTCTCAAAAACCCTCCCGCCTTCCCACTCTGCCTACCCCTGGTAGCTTCTTCCCTCCCGCTCCTCCCCTCCCCCGCTTTCCCGCTCTCCCTACCCCTCCCTCCTCCCCTCCCTCCCCCCTCTCCCCCTTCCCTCCTCTCTCTCCTCATCCCTCTCCCTCCCTCCTTCCCCTCCTCCCTCCCCCTGTCCCCCCCCCTCCCCTCCCCTCCCTCCCTCCCTCCTCCCTCTCCTCATCCCTCTCCCTCCCTCCTTCCCCTCCTCCCTCCCCTTGTCCCCTCCCTCCCTCTCTCCCTCCTCCCCTGCCTCTGACCTGATCCGTTTGGTGGGGGTTTTGGAGAGCCAGCCACCGAGAGAGGGGCAGTACTGGGGCAGAGGGCTGGGGCAGATGGTGCTCAGTCTGTGGACGAGGGACTGAGGAGGAGGGCAGGAGACGAGACACCCAGGGGTGCAGACAGACTCTCCAGGCATGGGGTGCTGCAGTATGACCCAGAGGAATACGGCAGGCATCGACGAGGTGGGACCAGACGAGATAGAACTCCTGGAACTCACTGGGGAATACTCAGGGTAAGGAAAACCACTGGTACAGCTATGGGCCTGTTGGGAACACCTGTTGGACTGTGGGATCTCTTTGAGTTGAATGGAAATGGATGGCTTTAATACAACAAAGAGATAATGTCGATGAAGGTGAATAAGGAACTGACTGTTTGAGAGAAGGAGGAAGTGGAAAGATTGAGCAGTAGTTTGTAGCAAAATATATGCACACACACACAGATACAAACACACACACAAACACAAACACAAACACACACACACACACACACACACATATAAACAGACACACACAGATAGACACGCACTCTTCTAAAGACAAGTTCACATGTCCTGCAGCTGAATTTGAACTGTGCATAAATGTGCTTTCCAGCCAATGCAAACTTAATGTGGGCCTATCTTTAGCAACACTTTAAGACAGCACTACAGTCCCTGTAAAATGACTTATAGGGGTACTGTTCACTGGCAACCCGACTGCACAATAGTGTGTTGGTAAAACGAATAGGGGTCCCATTGAGGCAACATGAACTGTGGGAACCTACTCATGCAGCAATGACGTGATTAGGAGATTATGATAAGACAGTCAGGGGATGAGGAAGGGGGCCCGGATTTATTGTGGGACTCATCATAAACACACACAGATTATCAGGAACTTAAAACAACGGCAGATGTGGCCGTCACTGCGACCGATGTAAGACGACTTGCGTGGTTTATACATACACACACACACACACACTGACACATACACACACAAACAGACCAACACCACACCACACCAAACTACCCACACACCCACACACACCGACCGACACCATACCACACCAGACACACACACACAGTGCGCACAAACAGTGCGCACACACAGTGCGCACACACACACACACACACACACACACACACACACACACACACACACACACACACACACACACACACACACACACACACACACACACACACACACACACACACACACACACACGCAGACCACCACCACCACCACATGGACTAGGCCAGAAGCTGCTGGTCAGCAGCTATGGGGTCAGATCAATACGCTTGAAGGGGTCAGATTTGTCTGGCGCGCCGGCCCTGGTAATCTGATTATGTCTGGTCTAAACGCTGTATGGGAGAACTACATTGGGGTAATAGAGCACACGAGAAGAAATAAGACATAATGTTGAGTTATTACATGATGTGTGTGTGTAGGGCTTTTTTGCTTTGACATGATGGGCTTAAAAAGACATAAACAAACGTTTGAACTGCTCAGGCTCTGGAACGTTGGAGGACCCCGACTTCAGCTGGTGGAGAGCGGGAAACATGAGCCCCCACCACGTGAACCCCCAGTACCCCACCAGGAACAGCAGGTCAGCTGGGTGGTGTGTCTGTGTGTGTGTGTGTGTGTGTGTGTGTGTGTGTGTGTGTGTGTGTGTGTGTGTGTGTGTGTGTGTGTGTGTGTGTGTGTGTGTGTGTGTGTGTGTGTGTGTGTGTGTGTGTGTGTGTGTGTGTGTGTAAGAGAGAGAGAATATTGTAAATCCAAACAAAAGAGAGGGACACTTTATTGCATGAAACAAAAATGTTTCATGTAATACATCAAAATACAAAATTCAGACTTGTATCTTTAAGAAACCTTAATAATAATTTTCAATCTCGTTGACGCAGACTCTATTTTTATTCTTTCCATGACAAGTTTGGCAAACAAAAGGAAACATTGTATGTGAGCTTTATTTAGTCAGACCATCAGTCCTCTCAAGTATTTTACCAAAGCTATTTTGGTTGACATTGCAAAGTAAATGTAATACACTGATAATCAGCATTCCTACAAGCTAAACTTAAGCTCACATCCTTAAACTTGTAAACCGCCTTCTCTTAATGCCTGCCATAAACTCTGAGAAACTGGACCGGAAAGGCAATAAGGATGGACATCTAGTTGCTTCCAGGAAATCCAATAACTTCATGGTTTGAAGGATGAATAAATTATGAACTATAAACTATGCTGTTCATGGTGATACAATCCTTTGGTCAACCCCTCTCTGTGTTTTTTTTTTTATTCATTTCTTTATGTATGTGTGCCCCGTAACTAAATGTACATGTCAAGTGAATCCTGCTAAGCAAAAAGTTGTGGGTCAAATTTTGGCTGACAATAACAGATGTGTTCTGATTTGTCTCAAGGTCGATTTAGAATTAGAAATACAAGACAAGATATATTTCAAATTACTTGTTTCTCTTATGAGCTATAGTAAAGCAAAGGAATTACATTTGCTGACATGGTACAGTACAAACTACCAGATCCACCTGCCATGTTTTTGTTTATGGCTTAAGTAGGTTTAGAGAAGACCTGTCAGTCAGACCGATGAAGTGACTTGTATGTATAAAAAGAATAGTGCGTGTGCTTAACCTGGCCACTAGATGGTGTTGTGGGGGAGGACCCGAGACGAGTTACACCACAGAATATATTCCCATCAGCCAATCAAGGACTGGGAGGGCCAGCCGGCGCAAACATACGGAGAGATCGCCTACTCGTCTTTGGTGACACTGTATGACACTTGCACACAGGTAGGCATCGCACGCCAACTGTTAATACACACATGAATTGAATGATGAGTGCTGCGAAAATTACATTACAAACAGATACGCACGCACATACACACGCACTCACACACGCACACGCACACGCACACGCACACGCACACACGCACACACATCCAGGAAATGTCTATTCTCTCATTTTGATTACCTAGGCAGCACACTTATTTCTGGTGCAAGATGCCTGTGGAAATAATGTGTAGAGTTTGCAGGATCAGGTACAAATCAAATACAAAAAAATAGAAGACATTAAATCAAGTGAAAATGTTTCTCCTTGGCTCAACTCATGGTCGGTTCATGGTCAGTTTACTTTACATTTGCCATCTCTTGAGGTGATGTAGGCCTTACCACCCATCGCGTTTTCTACATAATTCAAGGCCAATGTGTTTCTTCATGTTTTCAAAGTTTTTTTTATGTTCACCTCTTGGTTTTACTTGAATTTGTGCCCAATCCTCTCTCCTTCTTATTTCCATTTTCTCCAATAGGAGAGGAGCGAACACTTCCTGGTGTTGTTCTCGTTTCACTTGTTGATCCTGTCAGTGGATCACTTCCAGCAGGACTTCGTATATGAGGTTTATATTTCTCTTTATCCCATTTAATACAGTAGTGTTTACCTATCAGAAATGATCATACATTTGAACAAATATACATTGTGCCATAATAATTTCTGGCGGACAAAGGTGATGGCCCAATTGACAGAAGACAAACCAAACAATATATATGAGTTGCCTGTCTATTTAGTAACCAGGAGAACTCAATATAGGCTTCTGTTCACGGTGGAAACCAACCGAACCAAACTGAATGTGTTCTCCCGTCCCCTTGCAGGGAATCCTGCCACTATCTGGCCTGACCTTCCGACCTCTCTCCTGGGATTCTGACACCTCACACTCATTGGATGGCTTTGAAGTCAGCAGTAAGTCCTCGCTAGACCAACAGCCTAAATACGGCATTATATCTAATCACACTTAGTTTTAGTTTGTTTCTAGTTTTTGTTTTATTGTTTGAGCTCTACTTTGTAGCCCTTTACAGCACAATCAGATCACTTGAATGGAAAGCGTCTTATAAATAAAAATGGTATTGTTCATTGTGAACAACTGCAAATTCATGATGTATAATCCAACCATGGTTCAAGCCCATTCAAAACTTGCGTTGTGTTTTTCCTTTGTACCTTCAGGTCCGATGGTTGACTCCAAGGTGTTCATCTGCCCCAGCGCTGTGGAGGTAGGAACCTGGATGGACCACCTAGAGTCCACGCCAAGACCCCTGCCCCCCGCCCAGGGCCCGCTGTCCTACCTGGTAACACCACATGTCACGTTAGGACGATTTACAGATCAGTCGATTCAGAGAATAGTGGATTAAAATCGAATCATATTGTGATAATCGATTCATTGTTTGAGTCTATTGAAATAAAAAACATTTGCTGCTTATGCTTGCGGTTTGGTTCAGGGGATCATTGTAAAAGGAATTGTTTCATTTTGCTTGGTCACTTATTGTAGAACATTCAAGGCATCACTTTTGAATTTGAACTATTATTGATGACGTTTAATAGACTGAAAAAAATACAGCAAGCAGGCTCTGTCCACAGGTGATGCAGCCACATTGTTCCTCTTCACGTCTTTCCTACAGTTGCCCTGTGATGAGCATTGGAAAAGAGAGAAGTTGAAGAAGTTCTTACTGCAAACGGTGATCCGCGGCTGGGAGGGAAGCCCCATCCAACGCATGGGGGAGCCAGCGTTCATATCCATCGTCCGCATCATGAACACACACAGACAGGTAATAACAGATGTCTATATTATGAATACACATATACAGGTAACCACAGATGTCTATATTATGAATACATAGACAGGTAATAACACATGTCTATATTATGAACACACAGAGAGGTAACAACAGATGTCTATATTATGAACACACAGAGAGGTAACAACAGATGTCTATATTATGAACACACAGACAGGTAACAATAAGTCTATATTATGAACACACACAGAGAGGTCACCGCACATTTCTACATTATGAATACTCAAAGATAGGTAACTATTCCTATCACATCGGATATTGCATGATAAATCCAATTCAAGTCAACATTTAGAGGTTTTAAAGGGCCAAACCATAGCATTACATGATTTATATGACTATTTATACAGGTATTCGTAATCAATGTATTGAGAACCGCTTGGGTTCCGAGTGCATTGTCATTGAGTGGCTGTTGTTAAATACAGGTGAATGGTTGGTTAAGAGACAGACCTAGGAAAAGACAAGCCAGACTTCTCCATGTGATTGCATGACTCAAGCTGACTCTGACTAAAGCGTCTCTTTGGCCTCGCAGGGCGTCGCAGAGAGGCTTATGGTTCTCTACCCACAAGACGTGCTGCTACTGTCGGTGGACAACAACAGGATCTCCATTACATATGAGGTAACATGGGATCAGCAGTCCTACTGTGTTCTAGCAGAACTTCTGGGGGGAGGCGGGACAGAGACTGGGCCGGAAATGAAAAATTGCAAGGGGCGGAGTTACACCTTGTTTCCTGTTTCACTACGGATATTTTCTACCGAAAAGAAACTTTAAACTTGAAGGCATGTTTTATACGTTGGCCAGTCTGACACGGTGTTGATTTGAAACCTTTATATACACTTTCTTACAGTTTACCACTACTGGCCAGGTTTACGTTTGCAATTACACGCTTATAGATCCCCGCCTTTAGAACATGATCGGTCGAAACAAATATGAAGTGTGAGAGAAAGTGAAATGCCCTGTTTACCCAGATCTGAGCTGGTCTGCCTTTAGATATGAATCAAAAGTCTGATTTGCTAGACTACATATGAGCAAGTTTGAAAGGTACACTACAATGCACAACAGTACTAAAATATACTTGCTATCATTTGATTTTGATTGTGTTTTCTGACCAGGACATTTACCAAAAGCCCAAAACAATCGTGTTCACCATCCAAAGACAAATGCCATCTGAAACAATTTCAGCCACTCAGACCTATTCATCAACAACCCAGAGATGTGTGCAGTAGACAACCCTGAACACGTCTCTCTCCACAGGGTAGGGTGGCCAGACGAACCGTCCAAGTGGTGGATCGCTCCGTCATCACCGGGCGCCTGGAGTTTGAGTTGAGAGGTAACCTCAACTGTGTTCTGAATCAGAAATAGATGAATCGCCATTTAAGTTTACCAGCACACATTATTCTGGTATGTTGCTGGGAATAATAGAGAAAGTCGAATACAGTTGAAAATAATACACAGAAACAAAACACAACTCAATAAGTATTGAGTCAGGATTCTGAAAGTAATACATACTTAATACAATTTACATTTTAAAATCGAAGATGCACGCAAACAGCTACAACACGGTCTGAACAACAACAGGTTGACCTCTTAAGTTCAGACATACTACCACAGACACACAGCTTTAGAACGTTTGCACAAGTTAGCCGACATGTCGGCCCCACGAGAAACCTTCTCCGACAGCAGCCACCCACCGATCACAGGCCCGGCCCACCGGCCTGATGTGGCTTTGTGATTGGCTGGCTGGTTGGTTGGTGTTCGTTAGGGCAGTGTGCTAGCACCTGAAAAGGCAGAGCGAGGCGGAAGGTGTGAGATGAGATGATGATTTGCTGTTGGTGTTGCAGGGGACCTGGTGGAGCCCTTGCAGATGTCGTGCACGTGTCTCCAGGACCTCAACACCTGGCTCTTCCACCTAAAACCGGTATGGCAGCGTTCCTAATACTTTGTTTGAAAGGCTGAATCGCTCGTCCATCTCACCAATGGAGCCAATCAATTTAGCGGTTAAACCTTAATTTATGTATTTTTTTGCCAATGTCTGTTATTCTAAGCGTTTGATCACTTGAGAAGTGGGTAGACCTACCCCACCCTATGGTAAACTTGCAATGTACATTGCGTTAAAAAATCCCATCCAACACTTGCCCCTGCATTCTTGAAATTATTTTATTGCTTCTGTTTTACTTTGTCAAGAATTGAATTGGTGAGCCTACCAGAGTTCATTACAACAGTACCCTTTATATCGTGAGTATCTATGACCTGCATTCTGATCCCACCCAGCCAAAGAAGGCCAGCCCAGAGTGGGGGACGCACCACTACAAGGGCCCTCTTCCATCGCTGCCCAAGCTCCCGAGACACGAGAAGAAATGTCAAGACGTGATGATCAAGACTGACCACCGCTGTCATCACCCAAGAGGAAACCCTGTGGACAACAGTATGCACAACAGCCGCGTGTTCTAGCTGTCTCTGTAGAAAGAAGCTCACTCCAAACCCCGTTGGGTCAGTGGAGAAACTCTCAGGAACTCTGTTGTAAGGGACCTATTTCACCTAGCGGCCATATTGGTTAGTTGGGTAGTTATTTGGAGACCATGACAACTCAATGCGTTGTTTCTACTTCTGCATTCCATTTCCCCACCAGATTCCCCATTGAGTTGTCATGGTTTCCCCCCCAAGATTCTAGAGTGAAGGTTTACGGGTTTTTACAGCTAGTCAAGATGGCTGCTAGGTGAAGGGTCCGTCTAACAAGGTGAAGAATGCCATTTTCTATATGAGGAGATACATTAAACGTACGACTTTTCTCATGTTTAGAGAAAGAGACAATAATCATATTCTATATTTCTATAAGTGTTTACACAAAATCTAGATGGAGCAATTTTTAGCCTTTAGTATTTCAGAACAAAAGTCTAAAATTAGTTTGTCATTTTTTTTATCCATTGAATGTGTGTTCAAGGGACCAATCATACCAAACACAAAATAAAGAGAAAATACTTTTGTTTATTTCATCAAGATTTACAGTGTTTTGCAATAAAGTACAAAGACAGTGTATGATAAATGTAATTGTTATTGATTTTGTATTAAAATGTATGCTGATATAAATAACCATCAAAAAAGTTATGGAGGCAATTTTCTCTTCTTTATACATTTGGCGTAGTAGTAAGTAGGCTACATCTAAAGGATGTAAACTCCAGTTCTCCATAGATATGTACCAGCTATTGGAGTATAAATATACATGCTGCAAAAGCAAAAACATTAAATTAGAACAAACAGCTTATAGGTAGGGAATGGATTTATAAACATGTGCCGTTGGAATATAGCTTTCATACTAATCATGATTAGTGAAACGTTCAGAACAATACGTCCAAAAGCATCCAACTTGGGACCACCTGGGTTTAGAGAATTAACTTGGGTGAATCGCCAGGAATAATTTGTTCGGAGACTTGCAGGCCAGAGCGCTTCAGTGCTTTGTGTGGTCTAAAAATGATTGATTGAAGTAATCTAGGACAATCAGAATGATGGGGATCACCCACAGTTGAGAATCTTTGCAGCATGTGAGGACACATTTGACTGATTCATGGGACTCGTCAAGAGTGGTGCTTCCTGTTGCCATATTGCTGTGCGATATTACAAAAACAAATGCAGTGCAGATCACTTAAGTTAAAGTATTTTTTTTACTTTTATCCTTTTATTTTGGCCAATCTTAAAAATTGATGTTTTTTACACAGAATGCTCTGAATCTAATTTCTCTGAGACGAAATGCAATCATTGCCAGCATGAACAAAAGATATCGAAGAGCCTTCAACAGAAGGCTGGCTATAGTGTCTTGTAATATGTGGACTAGAGCAAGTCAAAAAACGGTGTCATAATTATTCTTGTATCGGAGTTCATTCACAGCCAGTGTGCAAGAAAAAGAAGTCTAATTAGAGCTACACAAATCACGAGAACCCAACTGCAAAGATAGAAAAAATATCTTGGCTTGGTTTTAGCACCCGCATTTGACATCAGGGTCTCCTATCTACAGTGTAGTAAAACAGCCATCAGACGACCGCCTGCTGCAGCGGCTCCGAGGCCTACAGCCGCCATCTTCCTCACCGTGGTGGCCCCCCCCGGGCCAACACTCCGCCGTCCCCCTACTGACCCCCCTGCAGTTTCTGCGTGACACACTTGATGCGGATGTTCTCCCGGAGGTTGCGGAGGCGTGCGCTGCGGCTTGTGATTTCCTCCACGTACGTTTTGGGGAACCAGCCCCGTTCCCCGTCCGAGAGGCGGATGCCCTCCACCCAGCCTGGGGAGGAACCGGTAGCCCACACACCATGGGATGTTAGGCCTAGCACTCAGTTCTTTTTTTTAAGTTGAATTTTTAAAATTCGTTAGCCTCATAGCAAAGTTGCCTTAGTCAAATTTGAAGGTTCATCTTGTATTTAGCGTAAAAAATAACTTAGGCAGATAGTGATTATGGAATGTAAAAAGCACTCTGATTGGCTTAGGATATAGCCAATGAGGCAGAGTGAATCAGCAGCATTAGAAGAGTAGAGTTAGGTTAGTTATCACAATTTGGCCAAAATACGACTTAGGCAATTATGCTATAGGCTAACAATTTTACATTTTGACCAAAAACAAATGTAAATTAAAAAAACGTAAGAAGTTTAAAAATCCTAACTTTTTGTTCAATATGCATTTGTTTTATGGCACCATAAAGTCAACTGCTAATGCCTCTCACCGTCACTTGTGATGTTCTTGGCCTGGAGCACGTCGGCCTTCTCCAGAGTCAGCTCATCATGCTCCTGGCCCTGGTAGCTCCTGATGCACTGAACCTGGGACAGATCTGCAGGGGGGGGGGAGACAGCCGGGGTGTTTATGGACATAGGGAGGGTTATATCCCGGGCCCATGATGACGCTGAGACACCCACTGACCTTCATTCTCACAGGCCTGCTCGATGTCCTCCAGGGGATGGGATGGGAACATGGCTGTGATCCACCTCTGCTTCCCGCTCCTGGGGTCACATGAGAGCGACAAGAGAGAGCCACTGTGTTTAGATTCGGACAGGAACCGTGGTCAATAATGGCGATGCAAACTTGAAAACGATATAGCTATAACTGTAGCTACAGCTCAGGCCACTAGGGGCTGCTAATAGACACAACAATTATCTAGTTTCAAATGAATGAGCGTGTTTAATTATTGCGGCCATTTTGGAGGAATTGGTTTGGGTTCTTCCTCTCTGCACAGGTGAGCTTCGGGATTAAGACTGCAATGATGAATCACCTTCAGAGATGACCAATTCGCCAAGTTAGGACCTTTGAGAAGCTCTCAAAACGTTTTTTCTCTCTCAAAACATCGTGTCACGATGAGTTGTTAAAGCTGTCGTATCAACAGCAGGGGTCAAAGAGAGGTTAATGCCCAATCCCATTTCCACCCCTTACCCCTTCCCCCTTGTTTTGAAGGGGGAAGCGGAAGGGGGGAGGGGGAAGGGTAAGGGGTAGAAATGGGATTGGGTCTAAAACTTACTCAGTGTGAGCCTTGAGCAGGATCTGGTGCTTGGGCTGCTGCCCCCCACACAGCTGCAGGTGGAAGATGAAGCCCGAGATGCCTTGCAGCTTCTGGCTGAGGTCCTTCACTTTCAGCTCTCCTATCTTGGCGTGCACAAACACCACAAACTTCCACGTGCTGCGGAGAGGTGAGCAGAGGACATGGGGGAGCTGTGACACGCAGTGAAACACCAGCAGCGTGTGTGTGACGAGGATCATGTTGAGTGGAGTCAGACCGGGTCCACGTAACTCTGTCACTGCATCCATCCTCTTTGTTACTCACTTGTTATTGCATCAAGTTATCATAGTTATTTTCTTAACAGGACAATGTGCCTCTTAACAAAATGAACCAATAAACGAATACATAAATTGATTAATAAATAAGTACATGAATAAATACATTAAGTAATTCATTAAATATAATAAATAAAATGAAAATAATTGATGCATTAAGAAAACCCTGATGTATTTATAATAATACAAATAACAGATGCATTTTGGAGAAAAAAATCAAACTGAACTTATCTAAACGCTACTCTCTCTCTCTATCTGTGTCTCTGTACTCACTCCTTCCGTCTGGAGAGCAGCAGACAGTCGTTGAAGAGGTGGAGGTACACAGGCTTGGTGGGCAGCTTCAGCTTGGAGCCGGAGATGCTCATGGTCTGGGTGTCCACCTCCAGCAGCTCCCCGTGCTTCACCAGCCAGCGGGACTGGGAGATGAGTGGGAAGATCTGGCCGGAGGGGCACAGCATGCCACGGTTAGGAGGGTGGAAGCCCCACTCATCAACGCATGTCTGCACAGGCGGTGACGCGGAGGAGAAACCAAGACGATACTGCGAAAATCAAAACATTGCAAACCTTGCTCTCGAAATGGATTTTCTTGTTGAGGTGAATGAGTTCTTCCATCCGTTTCATCGACTGCACACTGCAATTGCACTCCTTTATGATCTTCGGAATAAGAAAAAAAAAGATTTTTGTAAATAACATAGCAGATAGTAAATATATACTATGCTATCCTTGTGTGTCCAGTGATGGCTAAAGCTTTCTTGAATGATGATTATGATCATTATCATGATTACGTCTGTGGCTACCTTTTTCAGCTCGTTGAAAGCTTTTGTGGCCGTGTCCTCGTCTCTAGAACCCGGAGTCGTCCTCTTTAAAATATTCTGTAAAAATATGTTGTACATAAAAAGAAAAAATGATTTTTTTTTCTAAAGTTTTGTATTTATGTATAAAACTTTTAGAAAACAAAATTGAAATAAACAAATGCATATAAAAAATATATAATATACATTTATATATATGTTTTGTTTTTTTTGTTTTGTTTTAAATATATATATCATCTTTGACATTCCATCCATCTTGTTAATCATCAAGCCTTTACCTCCTAAGGAGAAAAGGGTTAAAAAAAATCCTGGACCTGAACCCAAAATGTTTAGCTAGTACAAGCACGGCCTGGATCAGATCTCAGCGTCACATAATGAGAGTCAAGTGCTGACTCGAAGGCAGCGCTGGAGGTTCACTCGCTGGCTCCTGCGTACCTCCACCAGCATCTTGAGCCGTGTGATCCTCTGGAAGGGCAGGATCAGGAAGGAGGTGAGGGGGAGTCTCTGGCACACCGAGTCCTCCTCCAAGCGGGCCAGGATTCCCGGGAAGCGAGCGTTATCCAGCCTGGGGGACGAAGCCAGAGAAGATTTTAATCTGAGACACGAGATGTTATGTATTGATTATAGATTGATTGATTATAGATTAAAGATAATTAGAGAATTTATAGAATCCATACTTGTGGTAATCTTGTTTCACTATTGGGGTACTCTGGTCATTTTTCATAAAACAATGACATAAACATGCACCACGTATAATCTGCATTTTTATGGTAATGATCTCTCTTATTTTCCCCTGGTGTACAAAAAGCGCTTCATAAATTAAACAGATTCAAAATTCGACACCTTCAACATCTTGTTGTTATGTCATGTGACAACACTTATCCTCCTCTGTAGATGAATGATGGACTCTATATTTACCAGCCTTTTAGGAGTATAATTAAATAGTGTCTGGGTGGCCTGTGATCGCTTTTGAAACCTGTCCTGGTAGACCCAATGATACTGTAAAAACACAAAACACACCCTCACTCCTTGCAAACAACTTGAGCGCGAGACAGACCTTCTCTGAGATAACATTGATATCGGCTTTATCGGCGGGAGTGTGTATGTATCCAGTGTCTTTATGAGCCACGACCGGGTGTTGTCACGGTGCACGTGATGCCCAGCTTACAGCAGCCGCTGGTACGTCTGCTCCTGGTAGGCCTGGTTGGTGACGTACGGGAGGTAGACCCTCCGCAGGGCCGGGCAGTGGTCGAAGACGATGTCACACACGTCGAAGCGCAGGATGTCCTGCTCCAGACGCCGC
The DNA here is from genome assembly GCF_026213295.1 of Gadus chalcogrammus. Lineage (NCBI taxonomy): Eukaryota > Metazoa > Chordata > Actinopteri > Gadiformes > Gadidae > Gadus > Gadus chalcogrammus. The sequence continues at coordinate 27,690,623 of NC_079418.1, read as the reverse complement.
TCCAGGGCCTGAAGGAACCTAGGCACGGGAGGAAGAACACGGTACGGATATAGATCGCTCAGGATGCGTGGGAACTGCTGCTGGAGGAGGGGGTGGACTGGGGAAAGAACGGGCGCACCTTTGTTGGTAAAGGGTGTTTGTAGTACACGCATTTGAGAACAAGTAGAATATGTTTAAGGTGCTGTAGGTCAGATTAGAGAGTTGTACAGAAGAAAAGAGCAGAAGAGAGCAAGAAAATAAACATTGCACCCTTCACCTCTACAGGTATTCTCAGCACGCATTTCACTAACTAATAGCTGACGGATGGCATTTGTAACAAATAATAACCAAAATATAGTAATTCAATCTTATCGACAGCTCCTTCAATGGTCATGAAATGCTTAAATCCCAGGCATCCTCTGTGAATACGCAAAGCTGAGGGGGAGCCCGCAATGTCCTACACGTCGGCGCCACCTTGTTCACTTCACCTCTCACTGACATCTTTGACTTCCGGGAGCTTGGAGAAGAGCCACTGCTTGTCCTGGGCCCCCAGGCACTCGGCCAGCTCCGGGGACATCATGAAGTGGTCCACCGCGATGCTAAGGCTGCGGATGTACGAGGCCTCAGACGTCACCAGCTCAAACTTGGCCTGGTTTCAAAATTAAGCAAAAGAGTATTGGGTTTTTTAATAAAGATTAAGTTCTTATGTTCAGGTTCTAGTTGTGAGAGAGGACGAATACACTGTTCCCTCCTGTGAATCCAAATTTGAAGTAATATTCAATCTACCTTTTAGGAATTAATGCATGAACATATTCTGGCCATCCTTGGGCTACAATGAAATTGAATAAAACGAAACCTGGATTCATTCTTGAGCGTCCGTCCTTTACCTCTTGTAGTTTCCTCTCCTCGTTGCTGAAGTTGTCCAGCTGCCCGCTGGTGCGGACGTCGGGGATGTCCTGCCACAGGGCGAAGGCAGAGCCCCGCGACGAGCGGAAGGAGCTGGAGGGAGACAGGTTGGAGGGAGACGGGCAGCCGTCCGACCCCTCTCCCTTCAGCCCCTCCTCGTCGGTGCCGGGCTCCTTCCCCTGCTGCCTCTGGATCTCCCGGTTGATGGCCACGTCGCTGTACTCCTGGTACAGAATCGCTGGAGGGTCGAGGGATGACGACAAACAGACAAGGAAAAGCGATGGTCAGGAACTGAAGATTAGGACGCTGGAAGGGAGTGTTTGGACTTGAGTGTAATCACTTGAAACGTACAGCTCGGAAGAAAACGCGACAAGCGCTTTGAGCTGGCCACCGTAGAGGTTGTGCTGAAGTCCTCCTCGATGGATTTCTTTCGCATCCTGTTGGGAATAGTTGTGCTGGAGGGGAAAATACAAAATCAGAAGAACCGTTTGAAAATATCCACGCCATGATTCTTTACGATTTGTTTTTCAACAGATTTGCCCACATGACCCTACCCGAGCTTTGTACTCCATCGCTGCAGCAGCATGCTGGTGTCGACGTTGGCCTGGGACGGTGGGGGGCCCACAGGGCTCTGTGGAGCACTGTCGCTGGAGCCTCCCGGGCAACGCTGCCTTACGGTACACTTAGCTGGGAACAGGCCGACAGACAGGGTGAGGGCAGCCGGGCAAGTGGCAAAAGGTTTCTATCGACTCCCACCTCATTCTCTAAAAGCTTTTAAGCGATTTTCTATTCTCCTTGCACCATTACTGACATCAAAATGACTTTGATAGCGACTGACATATCTGAATTAAAAGAGCAACGGAAAACATTACTTATAACGGAGGGACAGCGTCAATCCCTGCCCAGGTACAGTCCGTTTTGGATTAATGAAAATGACACAGTAATACTAAATGAGTGAGTTGAATGATAATGGGTTACTTGGCAAGTTTTGTACCTGCATTCTGGGGCTTTAGAGTTATGTCACCTAATTTGACTTCCTGCCCTCCCAACAGCTACTTACAGTCGGGTTGGGGGACGAGGCAGCTGGAGCTCTGTCTGTCCCTGGAGGCTACCCGAGCAGACAGTGATTTCCCCAGCTTCAGGGCGAAAGAGTTCTTCCTCTGGGACAGCTGAAGTCTGGAGATCAGCTCCGACGCTGAGAAGCGCCGGTGCTCGTGATCCACCTGACGTGTCTGTGGTAAAGAGTTCCGCCCTGTGGAGTTCAAAGGGTCCACCGGCCCACAGCTCTCCAGAGACCCCGGCTCTACGTCCTCCGTGATGTGAAGGGGCTCTTCCAGCATATCGAACGCGTCCGAGCCATCGGAGTGGCAGAGGTCCACTGCAGCCTCGAGCAGAGGAGGGCAGTTTCCCGTCTCCAGAGGAGAGCATT